>NC_047085.1:65735277-66036616 GCF_902459505.1 Geotrypetes seraphini
GTTCCAGGCGTTCACCACTCGCTGTGTGAAGCAGAACTTTCTGACATTTGTCCTGGCCGTGTCCCCTCTCAGCTTCAGGCCATGACCTCTGGTCCAAGTCTGGGTCACATTCGCCAATGTGAATAAAGCTATTTCTTGCTCTCCATCCTTTCCCCCTGCTGGTGAGTGAGCTTGCTCCATTTTGTCAATTCCTTTTAGCAATTTAAAAGTCTCTATCAGATCCCCTCTCAGTCTTCTCTTCTCAAGGGTGAATAGTCCCAGTTTTCTGAGGCGATCTTTGTAGCTCAAGTTCTCCATACCTTTTACTAGCTTCGTCACTCTCCTCTGCACCCTCTCCAGTAGTGTTATATCCTTCTTCAGGTATGGAGACCAGTGTTGGACACAGTATTCCAGGTGTGGTCTGACCATTGCTCTATAAAGCGGCATTATGACCTCCCTTGATCTACTCGTGATTCCTTTCTTTATCATGCCTAACATCCTGTTAGCTTTCTTTGCCGCCGCTGCGCATTGAGCCGACGGCTTCAGGGTCCTGTCTATCAGTACCCCTAGGTCTTTTTCTTGTTCACTCTTCCCCAATGTTATACCTAACAGTTTATACTCATGCTCCTTGTTTTTTCTGCCCAGGTGCATCACTTTGCATTTTTCCACATTGAAACTCATCTGCCAATTTTCTGCCCATCTCTCAAGTTGCTTCAAATCTCTCTGGAGTTTCTCGCTGTCTTTTTGTGACCTGATTGTCCAGCATAGCTTTGTGTCATCTGCAAACTTGACAATAACACTGGTCGTTTCTTCTTCCAGGTCATTTACGAAGAAATATAAGTGGAAATAAAGAGGTAAAAGAAGTAAATAAGAAAACAGGTAATTAAATGGGGGCGGGGCAGAGTTAGGGGGCCCACTGTACTTGTGTGCCTAGGGGCCCTCGAAGAATTAATCCTGCCCTGGGCAGAGGGGAGATATGATTAAAGACTACAAAATCCTGAGTGGAGTAGAATGGGCACAAGTGAATCGATTTTTCACTCCGTCAAAAATAACAAAGAATAGGGGACATTCAATGAAGTTACAGGGAAATACTTTTAAAACCAATAGGAGGAAATATTTTTTTCACTCGGAGAATAGTTAAGCTCTGGAACGCATTGCCAGAGATTGTGGTAAGAGCAGATAGCGGAGCTGGTTTTAAGAAAGGTTTGGACAAGTTCCTGGAGGAAAAATCCATAGTCTGTTATTAAGACATGGGGGGAGCCTTTGCTTGCCCTGGATCGGTAGTATGGAATACTGCTACTTCTTGGGTTTTGGCCAGGCACTGTTGACCTGGATTGACCACCATGAGGACGGGCTACTGGGCTAGATGGACCATTGGTCTGACCCCAGTAAGGTTATTCTTATGTTCTTATGAGGTTGCACCATGGAGTGATATAGAGGCATTATCACATTCTTAGTCTTGTTAACTATCCCTTTTAAAAATAATTCCTAGCATATTGTTTGCTTTTTGGGTCATCGCTACACTTTGGGCAGAAGTATGACACCCAGATCTTTTTCTTGGGCGCTAGCCCCAAGGTGGACCCTAGAGGCATCTGGTAACCTGAGGTTTATAGGATGGAAAATGCTGATCTCTCTCAATATTTGCAAATCTATTCAGGACTGGAGAAAAAAATTAGCAGTGTGCTTGGAGACTTTGGCCCTGTGTACATCCTTTGTTTTAATGATATCCTTGTAAGAGTTTACCCCCACCCCTTTTACTAAACTGCAGTAGAGATTTCTATGTATTTATTGTCTATACTGTTCTCCCAGGATAGCTCAGAACAGTTTTCATGAATTTATTGTGGTGGTATTCAAGCATTTTTCACTGTCTGTCCCAGTAAGCTCACAATCTACCTGGGACAATGGGGGAATTACCGTATTTTTGGCTTCATAAGATGCACCAGACCATAAGATGCACATTAGATTTAGAGGAGGGAAAACCCAAGAAAAAAATATTCAAAACCAAATTGCGCCTCTGAACCCACCCCCCTAGAAAAATAGACAAATGTACAGCAGCAGACAGATTTTGATCACTAAATTGAAATCCTACCTTTGTTGTCTGGTGATTTCTGGTTGCACTAGATCAGTGGTTCCCAAACCCTGTCCTGGGGGACTCCCATCCAGTCGGGTTTTCAAGATATCCCTAATGAATATGCATGAGAGCGATTTGCATATAATGGAAGCAACAGGTATGCAAATCTCTTTCATGCATATTCATTAGGGATATGTTGAAAACCCGACTGGCTGAGGGTCCCCCAGGACAGGGTTTGGGAACCACTGCACTAGATAGTTCTTTCTTTCTCTTTCTTTCTTTCTTTCCTTCCTTACTTCCTCAGGCCCAACAATTGTCTTTTTCTATTCCCTCCCTCTCTCCCTCCTATGTCCCAAGTTCTTGCCCCCCTCCCCATCACTGCCTTTCAGCCTTTGTCCTTCCTCCCTCCCCCACCGAAGCCTGTCTTCCTCCCTGCCATGCTGATTCCTCCTTCCTGGTCCACCGCTGGCCCACTGCTGCCACAACTCCATGAAGGGAAAGGCTGGCAGCGTGCAATCAGGCCCACAAGCCTTCCCCCAACTTCAATTCTGATGTCAGAGATAAAGTCCGGGCCAGTGATTGGCTGGCCCGGACCTTCTCTTCTACTTCAGAATTGACGTTGGGGCAAGACTTGTGGGCCTGATTGCACACCGCCAGCCCTTCTCTTCCTTTCCTGCGGCGACGAAGTGGGTAAGAGGTGGTGAGCAGCACCAGCAGCGGCAGGGGTCGACAAGCAGCAGCAGAACGCTGGGAGGGGGGGAACAAAAGTGTATTCATTCCATAAGACAACACCCTCTTTTCCACCCCCTTTTGTGAGGGTGAAAAAAGTGCACCTTATGGAGCAAAACATATGGTAGGTGACTTGCCCAGGGTCACATAGAGCAGTATGGGTTTGAACCCACAACCTCAGGGCGCTGAGGCTGTAGCTTTAACCACTGCAGCACACTCTCCTCACCTGGAGTGCTAAATGCTCCGATGAACATAGCATTCCTATGAGTGTTGGAGCAGCGTTGGAGTATTTAGCACTCTGGGCTATGGTAGAATCCCCTACCACTGCTTTTAGTAACAGAGGGCCTTAGTGAGGTTGAATTATGGTGGACATCTTCTGTGAGCCCTCCCAATTAATTTTTTTCTTGACTTTAAGAAACTACTGTGGCAAACCCCTATGCCTATGGGAAGATTCTCAAAGACAAGGACGTTTTGAGTTTATGGTGGTGAGTTTTCCCATAAGCTATCACTCTTATGTGTTTGTTTCTTTTGTTTTAAGTAGATACTGTGGTTTCCTCTTTTATTGGGGTCCGATATAATACCGTGCTATTTCCTTTGTTTCAAATGTTTTCCTAGTTTTTTTTTTTCATTTCTAATGGTGTTTCCATTTCCAAGTGTTGCACTTGACGTATGATTATATGTAAATAAATAATTATAAAATGCATTGTGACCCTTTTACTAAGCAGCACTAAAAAGTAGCCAGTGCATGTCCCAAGGTGGGTCTGTTCCATGGGCTGAGGCCACTTTTAGTACGGTAGTAAAATAGCCCCATTTTCCTTTTTTTTTTCCTTCTATTAATGGTCAATCCTAATTTCCCAATTAACAAGTGGCCATCAGTGTGTGAGCCCTTACCACCACCTATTTTGTAGGCATGTGCTAACCATAGACTAATCAATTAGTGCAGAACACACCTTCTCTCCCCATTATAATACTCCTGGTGTTAATAAATAAAAGGGAGAGTTTGCTTGAGAGAGGTGCCGTACCTAACATCATCAAAGGAGGTGATTTCGGGTGCCGTTTCCTTGCGGGCACCCACGGAGCACCCGCGGAGACAGATGCCCCTATGTCATCGGGGCCTTTCACCTGCGGGTGAAAAATGAGCCGCCAGTGTGGCATGCAGCCTGAGGGGTGTGCCCTGAGGGGCACGCCAGTCCCTTAGGAGCCCCTTTGGAGACTCAGGAGATACAGGGAGTCTTTAAATCGAAGATAAGTAAGAACTTATTATTTTCCTTTTTCTTTCAATGGGGAAGAGAAAAGTGAAGGTTAAAATTTCTACGCCTATTTTATCCAGCCCCATGGATACATACCTTGTACCAACTAGTGTGACTGCTCAGAATGTGAACACAGATTCCTTTTCAGGGGCATCATACTCCACCTCCTTCTCCGAATATATCAGGAGGTAGTGACCCAAGGACTGGGTCACTTTCTCTCCCAACAAGCTCTCCTGTGCAATTAGCATCTTCCCTATTGGTTTATGGGGAGATGCCTAAGGCCTTATCCCTTCAGGATGCATAGGAGCACTGGGAAGAGCCTCAGGATGTTTCCTTTAAAAGATTTGTGGGCAATTAACACTAGAGTGGAGGGGCTGTTGAAGTCAGTGGTAAATCGAAATATAACATTTTCTGAAGAAGTAGTATATAAATTAGAAAATGTGGATGATAATTTGAAAGTTCTGGAGAAACATATTGCAACAACTGAATCCCAAATTACAACTTTACAAGCAGTTTCTTCCTCCTCTGTTAAGGAATCACATATTATTCATACTCGATTTGAACTCATGAAAAATATGTTGAGGGCACAGAATCTGCGCCTAGTCAATTTTCCAAAAACTCATTTGTTAACATCAGATATCTTGTTACATAAATACTTTAAAGAAGTTTTGAAATTGACTGCCGCATAAACTATGCCCATAACAAATTCCTACTATGTCCCACAGAAGAAAAGAGTTTCTGCTGATCTTGGAACAGATCAATTAGAACCAATAGACTTTGATCTGACGGGTTTCCTTGAAGATTCTCAGGATACGATACATTCTAGATCAACCTTATTGGTGACATATGCAAGGGAAATAAATAAATCTTCAATAATGAAAGCTTATTTTCAAAATAAACATGTATAATTCTGTGGGGATAGAGTTTAAATTTTTCCAGACGTCACCAGGGCAACTCAGTTGAAAAGGAAGGCTTTTTTGGATCTGAAACCTAGAGTATTAGCCTTGGAAGCTATCTTAAGTTTCCAAGTAAACGTATCTTGAAATTTAAAGATAGTGAATAAATATTTTGGGATTCAGTACAGCTTGAACAATTTTTGCAATTACATGAAACTAATAAGTAATTTCCATTTGACTTGAATAGGATAGGAGTTTGGTGAAATATTTAAGCACCATTGATAGCTGATTTGTTTGATTGTGATTGTGTTTTTTTATTTCCTTGCTGATCAGTTTACTCTCCCATGATGTGGACTAGAGGCTATAGTGTAACTAGGAATTTTATTTCTTTTTGATTTGTATGTAAAATCCTTTCCTTGTTATTATGTGTAATAATAATGTTTAAACTCAATAAATAAAAAATAAATAAATAAATATTATTCTTCAACATGTGGGAAGTGCACACTGATCCCATAATAACTGCAGGATGCCTGAGCACACCCCATAATAATGCATTTTAACCTGTGGTAAGCAAGCATTAGTGCTTACCACAACTTAGTAATCAGACTCTGGAATTAATTTACCGGAGAATGTGGTGAAATTAGTTAGCTTAGCAGGGTTTAAAAAAGGTTTGGCTAATTTCCTAAAAGAGAAATTCACAGGCCATTATTAAGATGGCTTGGGAAAATTCACTGTTTATTCCTAGGATAAGCAGCATAAAATCTGTTTTACTACTTGGGATCTAGCTAGGTACATGGAACCTGGGTTGGCCACTGTTGGAAAGAGGATACTGGGCATGATGGACCTTCAGTCTTTCCCAGTATGACAATTCTTATGTTATGGCCTCCCTATGTTCAGTGAGCCTTTAACAATTTACAAGGGTTTTATTTTTTTAATGCATGGACCTAAATGCTTGTTTAGGTACCTAAAGCAGAATTAAATGACCAACAATTTATAGTAGCAGGATAGAAGTACTAAAGAAGGAGGAGAGCAATGGTATTTTGAAGGAGTAGATTCCCCTATGCCAGACATGGGCAACTCCGGTCCTCAAGGGCCAGAATCCAGTCGGGTTTTCAGGATTTCCCCAATGAATGTGCATGAGATCTATTTGCATGCACTGCTTTCAATGCATATTCATTGGGGAAATCCTGAAAACCCGATTGGATTCCGGCCCTCGAGGACCAGAGTTGCCCATGTCTGCCCTATGCCCTGATGCAGTGGACGAAACACGGCTATGTCAGCAGGACCTGTTCTACACAAATAATCAGATAAGAATTTTTTCAATTTTCATTTTCAAACATTAAGAACTAAATGAAATGGTGTTTGAATTATTTTCAAAGCAGAGCAAATGTTAAAAAATATAGGGTGTATATATATATATATATATATATATATATATATATATATATATATATATATATATATATATATATATATATATATATATATATATATAACAAACCATGTGAAAAAACATGGGATGGATGACAAGGTGAAAGCTGGCCTGAGCTTGTCAGCAGAAAGTTAATGCAGACAGTGGCCACTTCTGACTGGTCCTGTTTGGTCCCGAAGGATAGCAATTTCTAGCACAGAGCCGCGCTGAATGGCCCGTGCTGCTCCCGACGCTCATAGGAACTGTATGAGCTTCGGAAGCATCGCGGGCCATTCGGCGTGGCTCTCTGTGCTAGAAACTGCTATCGTAGGCCATAGTTTAGTGGTGTGGATTTTTATAATTGTTTAGGTACCTAGACATTCTATAGCAAATTAATATCTTAACTTCAAATCCCAGTGAATTCAATAGGCAACATTCTTTTTTATGTTATGAATATTTATTCTTCTTAGAAATGTACAAAAAATAAAATAGCTATTTATAGTCGTATAGATCCCCTCTCCCATTTACAAACTATTAAGTTACATAAGCTATTTCATAATATAAAAACACATTATTGTATTTATACATAAAAGATCCTCTACTTGCTTTAGAGTTTATTCCTGAAATTTGGCACAAACTCTCCTGCCTACATCAGGTGAAATAAACATTTCTTGTGCTTTATTCATGAGATGAGGGTCTCCTACCCTTTCATATGTATGGTAAAATCCATACTAGTCCAGTAACTTGAGTGGCACAATTAACTTACAAAAATTATTCTTGCAGGTTGCATCATTCTTAATTTTGCAGAAATACCAACTGGTGCCAGTATAAAAAAGGTAAGTCCTATAACAGATTTAAGCCAGAGATAACAGACAGAAAAAGGAATTTTCTTTGCACTTCATTAATGGATACATGTTATTTATTTATATACTTATATTTTACAACAGAATCAAAGTATCAGAGAAAGAAGAAAAAAATAATTTTGGTTTTCTTGTCTGGCACTGACAAATAGTCATATGCCACATAAATAGGAAACAAACAAAATCATTACTGCTGCCACAATGCACAAGAAAGCTGTTTAAAACTTTAGCGACTATTATAGAGAAGAAATGCAGCGTCACGGAGTAGACAGAGTGTATTTTCTGCTGATGAAAGTGATCTCTATTAATGCTGCTTTGAAAATCCTGATCATAGATTCTTTCATTTTAACAGTAAGTGAATAAGGCTGGTTTAATTCTGTGCAACTAGAAGCATGTTGCATAGAACCAGTTAAGGGGTAATTTTTACATGGAACCGCTAAGTTTTAAGCAGTAGGAAAGCATGTACAACGAATGAAAATATTCCAATCATTTATTTCTGTAAGGGGTTGTTTAGGGGCATAAATACCCTTTTAAAGAATACCGAGTAATGGAAAAGTGCACGCCATAGTTTGATTGTGTCTGTATATTTTCCCAGTGAGTATGCATATGGGCGTAGTTCGGGTAAGGCATGGGTGGAGCAAAGAAATATATGCATAAATTATAGTATTTTATAATTTATGTGTACCCTGGTTAACATGTAGACATGGGCATTTGCATAGGGTGGTATAAGTGAACCTGCCATATATGTAAGCATGCTTTCTGCCACTTGCATTTCTGTTCTATAAAGAAAAGCCAGCAGAACCTTTTATTTATGGAACAGGCTTGAATTAATAATGGTATATCATGTGCTTGTAATAAAATAAAAAAAATAGGTGCCTCTCTCTCTTATTGAACTACCCTCTTGCAGTGGTTCTCAAACCTGTCCTGGGGGACTGGAAGCCAGTCAGATTTTCAGGATCTCCCTTAGGAATATGCATGAGAGGAACTCGTATGCCTGTCACCTCTCGTATATGCAAAGCTCTCTCGTGCATATTCCTTAGGGAGAGCCTAAAAACCTGACCAGCTGGTAGTCCCCTAGGACAGGTTTAAGAAGCATTGCTCTAGATCAGTGGTCTCAAACTCAAACCCTTTGCAGGGCCACATTTTGGATTTGTAGGTACTTGGAGGGCCTCAGAAAAAAAAAATAGTGTCCCATGGGGCAGGTGGGAGGGAAAACGCCGAGACGCTCCCTTGGCAAAGTTCAAACTGGAACCTCCGCCTCAGTTCTGGTCACCTTGCCCCCCTTTCCCCACCCCAGTGCCTATAACTCTGCCCCTGATTGGGTCCCTGCCTGTTCCCCTCCCCCTCTTCTCCCTTGACTCCTCCCTGCCCCTCCCCCCCACCCCTTCCCCTCCCCGGGCAACTGCCTCGGCCCTTTTGTCACCACGACCCCTAGACGGAGGGGCGCTTGTCCTAAACCCTTTGCAGGGCCACATTTTGGATTTGTAGGTACTTGGAGGGCCGCTAAAAAAATAGTTAATGTCTTATTAAAGAAATGACAATTTTGCATGAGGTAAAACTCTTTATAAATCTTTCCTTTTGGCTACGTCTTAATAATATTGTCATTTATAGCTAAAGAGACATATGATCAAGAAACTTTTATTTTACTTTTGTGATTATGATAAACATACCGAGGGCCGCAAAATAGTACCTGGCGGGCCGCAAGTTTGAGACCACTGCTCTAGATGGACATTGGCGTGCCAGCAGTCCCGTCCGACATTTGCGCACAGGACAAATGCGCGCTGCCACTTCCAGGCCTTTGCACTCTGAGGGTGTGTGTGTGTGTGGGGTGGGAACTCCCCACTACACTTATAACTCCTCGCGCTCCCGCTGGGGGGGGGGGGGGAACTCCCTCCACTACACTGAAAATTCCTGAAGAGCGAAAACAGGAAGGAGAACAGGAGTTTTCAAAGTACTGGGGAAGTTCCCCCCTTCAACAGAAACACAAGGAGTTGTATGTGTACTGGGAGAGGGGGCTTCCCTCCCCATACACCCCCTCAGAACGTAAACAGGAAGGATTTAAACCAGCAGAAGTGGCAGCAAGCATTTGTCCTGTGCGCAAATGTCAGGGCGGGTTTGTCGATGATGTCAGGGCGCTTTCGATGATGTACCCTCTAGATGATTTGTTAGCATTCATTGAATATGCTAGTGCACATATAAAGGGCAAATCTATAACTTAGAATTAAGGGCTAGATTCAATAAATGGCTCCCAAAGTTAGGCACCCTTATGATCCACACTAAGCTACAGTAGTATGGCACTCCACACAGAGCACCCTTTACAGAATAGCCTGGTGCATTTCCTGTGTCTAATATTGGGCGTCAGCAATTATGCCTTGCAAAAAGCTGGTGTAAATGCTTACACCCAACCGATGACATTGGGGGAGTGCAAATCCAAATATTCTAGAACATCAAGCACAGCTAACATGCCCCTCCCATGGCCAAGCCCCTTTTTGATTTTCTCACTATGAAATTTAGTCACACATGCTATGGAATAGGGGACTGGGCAAAGGTACTTGTCGACTCCTAATTACTGCCAATTAAATGTTTGCTAACTCCAATAACTGATTGGTAGCACCTTATTGACTTCAGTAGACTCTGTGGGCCGGATTCTCAAAACTTAAGGTTGCCTTTAACACGGTCGCTAACCTGGTTTCAGGCAGTTTAGCCTGCATGCACGTTAGCAGCGGATTATCAAAACGGCTTATTGCAGTCTTTTAGCAAGCTTTCTAGCCGTCTCCGACACTGCCATGCAAATGGCTCTTGAATATTGAAACCAGAACTCCGGTGGATTTTTAAACATCACCGAGTCATTCTCCCAAGTGTGGCATCAGCATTTGGGGGCAAAAAAAAAATCAGCGACTGTTCCAGAGGTGCCAGTACACTGTGAAAAGTACATCTTGTGGCGTGTGTTTTGACTGTGGCTAATGAAACAAAATATAAATGGTGTCAGGTCAAAAGCGCGCTGGGACAAAGGCGCGAGCAGACAATTGAGCGCAGCGCGGAGGCGCGTGCTGAAGAAAATTACTGTTTTTAGGGCTCTGACGGGGGGGGGCATTGGGGGAACCCCCCCACTTTACTTAATACAATTTGCGCCGCGTTGTGGGGGCGTTGGGGGGGTTTGGGGGGTTGTAACCCCCCACATTTTACTGAAAACTTCACTTTTTCCCTGTTTTTAGGTGCGATTTGTATTAAGTAAACTGGGGGTGCTCCCCAACAAAACTCCCCGTCGGAGCCCCTAAAAACAGTAATTTTCTTTGGCATGCATCTCCATCTTGCGCTCAGTTGTCGGCGCGCGCCTTTGTCTTCCGCATTGTTGTCTATGAACCATATAAATTACACAATTCACATAAATTATAGCCTTTTTTTTTTTAATGGGGAGTGTTAAAGTCGGGAACTTCTCCTCTTCCCCAATGTACTGCGGCACACCTGAAATCTCAGGAGGCACACAGTTTGCAATACACTGCTCTAAATGTTAAATTTAATTTGTTGTTTTTTTTTTTTTTTAGACCTTATTGCCTTAAAAATGAATAAAGTGTATTGGCATATTCTATCAAGCCATTCCAATCACTGTTCCAAGTTGTGCTAAAGTCCTGAAACTACATTGCTGACAGTGGGGTGTGTGTGTGTGTGTGTAATATTTCAGTATTGTGTTTTCAGGTTCTGGCAGAGCTATTGTAAATGTGATAGTGAAAGAGCACCCCCTCCCACTCAGCTTCGAGGGAACAGTGATTCCAATTAAACCATGCTGCTTGTTTCACAAATGCGAGCTCATGTTTCGTAACTAGTTCTTGTTTACAACTGTCCTGCAGTTCTTCAGTGATGCCCCCTGGTGCTTCCCTCAAATTGTCTTACAGAATGCTCAGTACAATTCTAACAAACCTAGTCGATCAACCAAGGTAAAGGTTTAAAATAATAACAATAGAAAATGTAAAAAGGCCACATCTAGCTTTTACAATTTAACTAATCAGCACTTATGTAACTCCATCTCTGTCTATAAACAACGACCAAATAAGACTGCAAATTCTAAATGACTAGAGGAATCTAATTTGGGCCTATTCTCTAACAAAGCACAGTGGCAGTAAACAAGTCAACACAGGCAAAATATACATTATTGCACATTATAAACATTATATACAATGGGAAAATTGTATCTCTTATGCTACTTACAAATAATATCTTAGTTGTATGCATTGTAAGTTCTCAATTCTGCTATACAAATTGAGAACAAAGAGAGGTATTTTGCAAGATTATAAATTCCAGAGGAAATTAGGAGTGTCTTAATTTTGACCTGGTGAGTATAATCAACTGGATCCCATGAATTCTGTAAAAGAAAGTGTTGTTTGTTTGTTTACTTGATACTATAATAAATGGCTATTTCATTCCTGAACATCAGCTAAGTTACCTTATAGCTATGAAAGGCAACTAGATAAATCTAACCACAGATGACACACTACATCAGCATCTAGGGATGAACACATTTTCAGTTTGATTTTGGATTTTTGGCCATATTTCCAAAATTTTCACACTTGGTTTGATTTCACAAATTTGCATCAATATAATTTTGTAATTCACATGTTATTTTTGTAACATGTGCAAATTGTCTTTTAATTCAGGGGTTGACGTGTGTTAAATCAATTGTGCATGGTTAGGTTAAAAAAAAAAAATTTGGACAGGTTCCTGGAGGAAAAGTCCATAGTCTTCTATTGAGACAAACATTGGGAAAGCCTTTGCTTGCCCTTGGATCGGTAGCATGGAGTGTTGCTACTATTTGGGGTTTTGCCAGGTACTTGTAACCTGGATCGGCCACTGTGAAAACAGGATACTGGGCTAAATGGATATTGGTCTGACCCGGTATGGCTATCCTTACATTCTTTAGCTAAGTTGGATAAAACATGACCTTAGCATACCCTTAGAGGGGTTTTTCCCATGTGCTAAGGCCACTTTTACCACAGCCACAATATGGCTGATTTTCTGTTTTGTGTATTGATGGCCATGTGATTAATGTTTATTTACCTTACTTATATGAAAAAGTATGTCATTTAGTGATTTGATATCATGTGTTAATGTTTCCATTAACACATGACCCTTAAAACAATTACCATATGAGCACTTACCACCATTCATTTTGTAGGTAGTAAGGGCTCATGCGGTATTTCTACACTAACCAGTTAGCACGTGGACATGCTGTTTAGCAGAGAAATGGCCACTCTCTACCCCTGAAATGCCTCCTCAATATATATAATTTTAACCGTGCGCACATACAGCAGTTACTACAGGATGCTTGAGCATAGCCCACAGTACGCCATTTTAAATTGTGTCTAGTCACGCATTAGAGCCCAATGTAGCTTAGTAAAATGGTCTCTAATTTAACATGTGCTAATGAACTGAATGTATGCTAATGAATTGACATCCTTAACAGGTCTCTGCATATTAATAGATGATGTATAAAAATAGTAATGATGATTTTTTTTTTTTAAAAAACCAATTAAAATAAAGCCTTAAGGTAAAAATATGAAATTGTCAAGCCACTCTCTTTGGGTTGCCTCTACGTTTACAGAAAGTTTGCCTGTTGGGATTTCGTCATAGTTGTTCCTGTGTAGTTTCAGACCAGCTTTTCTCATTAGCTGAGGAAAGTCCTTAAGGTTCCAGGAACTTGTCTTCATGCTCTGCTCTAGGGCTGAAATGCTTTGGTTCCTCTGGTAAGTCTTTGAATCGGTGCTAGATTTCTGTCAGTGTGATCTTGACGCCTTCTGCCACGCTCTCAACATTCAGTATGAAAGTGTCTTCATTGGAGTAGTGCTCAATTATGTTATCATCCATATTTACTAGGATACTGATAAACAATCAGGAAAACATCATTAATACAAACTTAGCATAACCAGAAGAGAACCTGACAGTTTATCAAATATTGCTACTTAACAATGATAAACTACAACAAACCCAGAACCACTGCTATGGTACTTCAAAAGATATAATGTGCTATGTAAAATACAATATACAGTACAGTGGTACCTTGGTTTATGAGCATAATTCATTCCAGAAGAATGATTGTAATCCAAAGTACTTGTATATCAAAGCAAAGATCCCCATAGAAAAAAATGGCAACACTGACACTTCGTTCCACAATCCAAAAGGTGCTAAGGAACTGGGAGGAAGTGGCGAGGGGTGGCCCAGGGGTATGTACCTGTTGGGTGCTGCAGTTTACAGATGGCCAGCCGTGCGCAACCATCGGGGTCCCTGTACAGCTGCAGGCAGCGCTGCTTCAAGGAGATGCCTCTTATGTCTGCCAGCCAACCTTCCGCACCACGTTAGACAAACCCCTAGCCCACGTAGATGAGCGCCATCTCACATGCGCATTATGTATAAACACGCATAACATCGATGATTAACATTGTGCGTGATTATACATAATGTGCATGTGGGACGGCGCTCAGCTATGTGGGCTCGGGGGTTCTCTAACGTGGTGCGGAAGGCTGGCTGGCGGACGGAAGAGGCATCTTCTTGAAATGGCGCTGCCTGCAGCTATAAGTGCTCATTTATTGGGGCGGCGCTCGGTTTGCGAGACAAAATTTGCTGAGTGTTTTGCTGGTCTTGCAAAACACTCACATATTCAGCACATAACCAGATACGATGACCTACATAAAGATGGGACTGTATTTTATGCAGTCATAGTAATGCAGTTATCCTCGCTGCTTAACAGAATAGAAGCACTGAACAAGTCGACTCCACCCATAAAATAGATGGTTTCAGCTTAGGCACTAACCAGGGCAGGATTAACCAATAGGCCAAGTAGGCACGTGCCTAGGGCCCAAAATGGTCAGGGGGGGCCCGATGAAGGACGGCATCAACATTGTTTTTTCCAAATGGCGATGGGCCCCTCCAGCATCGATCGGCAACGCGCCCCCCCCCCATCAAAGGAAAGTAAGACAAGCAAGCAACGCGGGTAAGAAAGGCAACGGGAACTGTAATTGTGCAAGCGGTGCTGTTTGCCCAAAGCTTCCCTCTGATGCAGCTTCCTGTTTCTGCCTGGGCGCATGGTGGAGTGGGGTGGGGCAGGGCAGGGGGGCCCAGTGTATTTGTGTGCCTAGAGGCCCTCGACGAATTAATCCTGTCCTGGCACTAACCAGGGATTTTCAGCAGCACTGTCTGATTTAGTGCCACTGAATATGCCTGGTAAGCCCCGGACACACGATTCAAACAGCCAGGAGCCATTTCTTGCTGTTTAAACTGCTTATAATATCTACCCCTATAAGTTTAGTGGCACTCCTTTTAGTAACAGGGCAGCTGATCCACAAGATCCAATGTGGTAAAAAAAAAAAAGAAGCAGATCAGTTGGAAAAGTCCTCTACACTGATATTTATTAAGGAACTACACTTAAAATCAACCATAGCAGGGGCTGCATCAGGGGCTATAAGAACTGATATAAACAACATACTTAAAACTATTGTAATCGAAAAGGATGTTGTCCTGGCAACACTTGATGCGGATTCACTTTACACAAACATACCACAGCAAGAAGCAATAGAAATAATATGGGACACCATTAAACATAGGGATTTCAGATTGAGGATACCCACAGAGTTTGTAGTTGAACTTGCCGACAATCGCTTTGACTAAGAACTACTTTTGTTCTGATGGCAACTTTTATCAACAAATAAAGGGGACAGCTATGGGGCTACCATGGCTCCTTCCATGGATAATTTGTATGTCGCTAATTTTGAAAAAGAATTTCTAAGAGCCCATAAATATGAATCCAACGTGATTTTATAGAAAAGGTACATAGGATGATATTTTGGTGTTAGGACTTCATTTATTTATTTGGTTAGTTTTCTATTCCGTCCTCCCCAATGAGCTCAGAACAGGTTACAAGCTTATTTTCTCAAAAGGCAAGTTCGACCACGTCTCCCCACTCCTGTCCAAACTTCACTGGCTCCCAGTTCACTCCAGAGTCCTCTTTAAATGTGCCTGTTTAGCTTTCAAGATCCTACATGGCATCCTCCCTCCCGTTATCCCACTCTTCTGGAACTCCTCTAACCCTAATTCCACTAGATCCTCCCAAAAACTGAAACTATCATTCCCCTCTGCAAAAGGTATATCCCGCGTAAGAAAACTAGGAACATCCCTCCCCTTTAGAACCACAGAACTCTGGAACAACCTCACATCCCCGCTCAGAATTTCAAGCTCCCTTAAAATCCTTCCGCAAACACCTGAAAACTTGGCTCTTTTCAAAAATCTAACACTTCCCGCTGTTTGGTTCCCTGTCCCTCTTTATCTTCCTAGCTCCATTCCTATAATCCTTCATTGTAGCTCCTTTTCAATCTAACCCTGTAAACCGTGCCGAGCTCTATGCTTGTGGAGATGGCGCGGTATTCAAACCTAAAGTTTAGTTTAGTTTACAAGGTTGGCATACATAAGGCATAGACAAACATTATAAATTTACTTGTGTATAGTAATGTTAGATTTACTGAGAGTCAAGTTTGACATAGCCGGCAGTAGGGTTACCAGGCATCTGGATTTACCCGGACATGTCCTCTTTATAGAAGACATGTCCGGGCGTCCGGATGGCCTTTCAAAACCAGCACTTTGTCCGGGTTTTGAAAAGCTTCCACCTTGGGACAGCATTGGGAGTGCATCCATGTATGCACGGATGTGCATGACATCATTGCGTCACATCCGCGCATGCGTGGATGCCCTCCTGACATCCCAAGGATGAGAACAGATAGAGGGGACGAGGCTGGGGCATAACGGGGAAGGGCTGGGAGGCATTCTCCCATCCTGTGAAGGTTTATAAAATGTTAAACATGACCCTGATGTAATAGAGCAGGGATCTCAAAGTCCCTCCTTGAGGGCCGCAATCCAGTCGGGTTTTCAGGATTTCCCCAATGAATATGCATTGAAAACAGTGCACACACAAAGATCTCGTGCATATTCATTGGGGAAATCCTGAAAACCCAACTGGATAGTAGCCCTCAAGAAAGGACTTTGAGACCCCTGCAATAGAGGGTACACTGCACTGCTCCTTGTGTCCCTGGGCAAGTCACCGAATCCTCCACTGCCCCAGGCACATTAGACAGAGCCCGCCAGGACAGGCAGGAAAAAAAATGCTCGAGTATCTGATTGTAAACCATGTGACATCATCTCTTATATCAATGTCACAGGCAGGACTAAGCCAGAAGTGAAAACCTAAGTGGATCAATATTAAGCTGCCTTCAATGTTTTTGTTCCTATTATAAATCATTATGGTGTGTTGTAAGAAATGGAATAGCAGATAAATAAACTGAACTGTCAACATTGTTTTTAAAATGATAACCCTGGCAGCTAAATGAAACAGAGATATTCACCATAGGTGTCTGGTTTGCAGCCAGCACTGAATATCTGTACACCTTTTGCTCTCCTAACTGTATCTGGATAACTCTCTAGAAAGCAGGCTTCTGACCAGATAACCTCCCACTCCACCCCTGCTCTGCCCCCATTCTAGCCTAGCCCTATCCAGATAGTGTCCCTGGATATTCAAGGATAGCATGGCAACACCATTCATCTGAATAATGGCTGCCATTATCCAAAGGAAATGACTTTAATGGCTCAAGCTCTCTTTTTAAAAATGTCATAGAGCTTACTAAAATGTCCTTATCCATTACCCCCCTCATAAGCATGTAAAATATAAGCTCCTCCTCCAAAACTGCCACGGAATCCTATTTAAACCATAGATGGCTCAGATATGAGTGGAGGAGTGGCCTAATAGTTAGAACAGCAGGCTGAGAACTTGGGGCTCGCATTTGAATCCCACTGCCAACTCATTGGGCTCCTTTTATTAAGGTGCGTTAGGGCATTAATGCGCTGCTAGATCTTAACGCCATCTTTGAGCTGGCGTTAGTTCTAGCCAAGTAGCGCGTGGTAATATCCTGCTTGCGCTAAAAACTCTAGCGCACCTTAGTAAAAGGAGCCCATTGTGATCTTGGGCAAATCAGATACAAGTTAGCTTGTAAGCTCTCCAGGGACAGGGGAAAAATCTGTTGTACTTGAATGAAACTCAGTGTCAACTCCTGCTAACAATGCATGCACTACATCCAAAAGAGCACCTAACCTACAGTAATTGTTTGACTAATACTATTTTTAAAGATATTATAGTTATCTGCGTTTCTTGCTCTTGCTGTGAAGAAGGAATTAACAACAAAACGGTGTCACCCTGTGACATTATAGGGCTCATTTTCAAAAAAGAAAAATGTCCTAAAAATGGCACACAGGACCTTTTTTTCCATAAAAATCGACCAAATCACTTTTTGAAATTCATGTTAAGACATCTTTCTATGCAGTTCATCTTAATCTCAAGGAGGCATGTTGAAAGTGTGTTTTGGGTGGGACTAGAGCAGGATTATGAGTCGGATGTTTTCCTGCAATAATAGATCATTGTAAGAACCTCCAGAGCAAAAAATAGGACATTTCTGGCTAGATCTGTTTCAGTTATGACTAAGTGCTGAAAAGGTGCTCAAACTGACCATTGACCACTGGAGAGATAAAGGCTTAACCCCCCCCCCCCCCATTAATCTACAGTGCTCACTGACCCCATCCCAGCCCCCGCTGACCACTGGAGAGAAAAAGGTTTAACCTCCACCCCCCCCCCAGTGCTCACTGACCCCCATCCCAGCCCCCTAAGAGGTAAAAAGTGACAGTACATACCAGACTCTATGATAGCCGCAGCTATTGTGGCCATTCCTTTTAGAGCAGCAAGCAGGTCCCTGGAGTAGCCCAGTGATCAGTGCAATGAACTGTAGAGAAGTGGACCCAGGTCCATACCTTATTTTAACTGGTACAGTTGTGGTGGAAACTGAGTGCTTCAAAAACTACAAAGTACCTACTGAACCCACATATAGGGGACATCTGCAGACATAGGGGACATCTGCAGACAAAAAACTTCTAGGTATGACTATTGACAAAGGCTGCACATGCAACCACAAATTAACAAAACAATAAAGAAATCTTTCGCAGTTATGAGAAACCTTAGACAAGTCCGAAAATTCTTCGAAAAAACACAATTTCAGCTCCTAGTACAATCTCTAATCCTAAGTATCCTAGACTATTGCAACATCCTCTACCTCCCCTGCTCTGCAATAATGATTAAACAACTACAGACAATTCAGAATACAGCTCTGAGACTCGTCTATTCATTGAAAAAATATGATCACATTACTGAGGCATTCATCAACTCTCATTGGCTTCCAATCAAGGAAAGAATACAATTTAAATTCTACTGTATACTATTTAAAACTATAAATGGAGACAGCCCAACCTACCTAAACAACCGCCTCATCCAAACCACCTCTACCAGGCATAGAAAAACACACACCCCATTCACTTATCCCACCAATCAAAGAAGTAAAACGGAAAAAAACTATACAACGGACTACTGGCCACTCAGGCAGCGAAGATAGACAACTAAGTCTCCAACCTATTGACAACAACCCCAGACTACAAGATGCTCAGAAAGGAAATAAAAACTATACTCTTCAAGAAATCCCTTAATAAAGCTTAATACCATGATAAAGCTTAACTCCCCTCTTACCATCCCCTCCCTAACCCCAGATCCTACTTTGCCCTCTCTTGGAAACCTTCTCTGATCTAACGTTGTAACCCTTCTTCCATAACTCTTTTTGTAATCCGCTTTGAACCGAAAGATAATGGCGGAATAGAAATCTGTAATGTAATGTAATAAGGGCTATTGCAGTAATGTACACTTGAGCATAGTAAATTTTTTTGCTATGCTCACCATTCAATATAATGGGGTCATGATGTGAGGTATTCTTGGGACCAGTTTTGCAACGTTCATTGTACTGTTCCCAGGATATCCCATTGCCGTGCTAGGATGTCTTTGTGGTCAGTCTAGTAAGACTGTTGGCTCCCGGACATCCCAATGGCTTGTTTATATGCGTTTTTCCCATGGACATTTTTTGTTTGTGTAACCTTGGTTCCACTCACAATGTCCTGGATTCTGGCTAAGCTCTTTGGGGTAGACACCTGAACCTGGATATACAAAGCAATGTTCAGTTTGTGGAGCTGGGTGCAGGCCAGGGCCAGGGTGTTTCCCAGTAGGCCTGATATTTCCCAATTGCTGGTCAAAGAAATTAGTTGCACGACAACAATGGGGGATGGTTTCAAACAAATGTTAACTTTACTATAGTTGATATCCTTCTTCTTACAAAATCCCAACTATTTACGAAATTACTGGAATAAACAGAGGTTCACTTCAATAATCCCAAAAAGGTTTCTAGTCTGTCCTTTCCTGGTAACAAGTCTCTGGTTAGGAAGATCTACCTTTTCTCAATCAGTGGCCCAGAGCTATTTCTTCACTGTTGTACCATCTACTTAGGCCATTCAATACTGTTGCCCAATAGAGCCTTGTAGATCAACCTAGGATCCCCCTCTGTCATTTGGGCTTTGGCAGGGGTTTAAGCAACCAAAAGCCCTGTGTCTTTCCTGCTCAGTCTATTTATTTTTCCTCCTTGGGCGAGGTCTTATGACATACATTCCTCCTCCTTCCCTTTAGTGATCCCGAGGAAAATACAACTTTATGCAAGGGGGGTCACATTTGAAAATGTTCCTTTAAGAAAGACGTACGGAGTACAGAAATGTCTAAAATAGGGTGATTTTCAACCCCAAAACTGACATTTTTCTGGTTCAAAAATGACCAGAATTTTGGATGTGTTTTGCAAAACATTAGATACAAAATTACTTCCTAATGGTTTGCAAACCATTAGGAAGTAATTTTGTATCTAGTATTTTACTATACTTCCAGCAGTACTTGTTTGTTGGTTTTGCAAAACATCCAAAATCAGATTTGGACATCATATTGAAAATGCCCTTCCAAGGCTGCATTCTCTGTAATATTATTTGCTTAGAATGTGTACTTAAATATTGCTTTTTTTCACTTACCCCTTTTTGCTTTTCTTGTAAATTTTTGTAATTTTTTCTACAGGAAGCCCATATTTTTCAGATATCTGAAATTACAATTATAAGCAGGTAAGACATATGTATTCTCATTTTGTCAGATATTATTTTGTTAGATGCTTGATAATATTATTAATAAGTGGATTAGACATGTTTTAAATAAATGTATAAATAGATTAGATAAAATAAATTAAATTAAAGAACTGAATGAGCACTATATACTTCATTGAACACAAATGCTATGATATTTTGGATTATATACATACATGATAATTAGAGTGTGCTACAAATGGGATTTATGGTATGTGATTGCAACCACAACAAAATAATGGTACTAAAAGTCTTTCTTAGCATTTTTATATCCAAACACCAACGTTCTCTAGGTTTTCTGGTGCTAGACCAAATGGAGTCTTTTAAAGGACCAACCAATAATTCTGCAGTACTTCACTCAAGGTCCCTCCTACCATCCTACAATGCTTCAGCTGGTTTTCATTTAGATTCCATTCACAGAGTTAATTTTCTACAATAACACACTTTTCTTTATGCTCTCTAACCTATTGAACATTGTAAATAATTATATATAATGGAACAATATCCAGCTTGCCTGTTTATTCATCTACAGACCCAATAATACTCTACAACAGGAATAGAAATTTACCAAATTTAGGCTCCCTTTTATCAAGCCATCTTAGGGTCTTTTATTGCTGGCCGCAGTGCTCACAGAATTCCTATGAGTGTCGGAGCTTTTACCTCAACGGCCGGCAATAAAAATCCCTAACGCAGCTTGAAAAAAGGGAGCCTTAGAGAAGCTCTAAAACTAGAAACGTTGGGTCTCTATAGTTAGAGAAACCGAGCCACATAAAAATGTCCATGACAGCAGTGAATGCCCCCACCTCCCTCATCCCACCCTTAGCATTTACTGAAGATTTCCATGGTGAAAAACAGTGGGGCCAGAAGCTAATATTGGATGCTCCTGCTTCTTGGGTGCTAGAGTTCAAAATGGCACCAGTTGAACCCTAAATGGTAACCTTATGTACTACTGCTGAGAGTCAAGCTAGGTGTAAGGGAACAGGACAGGACAGGAACATGTTTCCTCTAAGCTGAGTGGGAGTCCACCGCCTGTCGTCCAGCCAAAGCGGTGGTAGGGTGCTGTTTCAATTGTGAGGGACAGGCAAGCTCTTCAGGACTCCAGGGAACTTGTCTAACCTTAGAAATTGAAAACACAATATCAAAGCACCACCTCCCAGTGGAAGGAGTGCAGTTGGAGGACACATGCTTAACCTAGAGAGAACAGTGGACAAGGGCGGGCTTGTCACTTGCTTTCATTGATAGGGTTTAAGGGGGGGTAGATATTTCTCTGCTCTTAGAAGATCAGGGGAGTTAGTGTTTTAACATTAAAATTAATGTGCACAAATGCAAACACTGTGTTGTAACTTTTGGGAGATGTCCAACATTCCCCCTGCAGTTACCACAAAGAAAATGAATATCTCTGTCGGGAACCTTGATAGGTTCTCTGAGACTAGCCTCCTGAGGTGTACTGGCAAAAATGTTGGGATCCCTGAAAGGAGCTCCAGTTCTGGCTGAAACAGGTCCCTGAAGGATACACCTGCCAGCTGAAGATTTAAAATCTGCTCCTCTCCACGCTGGCAGAGTAGACGCTTATCAAAAGGTATCTCTGATTTCACAAAAAAGACAGTGACTAGAGCGAAAAACTTAAAACTATTGCAAAATAAAAAGAAATAAACCGAGCAGATCAGAAGGCACCTTTCATGCTCGCCTGCAGAAAGTGAAAACTGAAGGGGGCCAGCAGACTTCTGGGAGAAGGAGCAGGTTTCGAAACTGTGATTAACATCTTTCTCCAGTATGCTCCAAAAAATGGACAGAGTATCCTAAGATTCAACATACCATTCCTATTGCACTAGAAGAATGTGTTGTGTATTTACCAATTTCAATCATCTTGCTGGAAGAAGTTTGAGAGTAAATTACAGGTGGTATACGTATAAACAAAACAACTGCAAAATTAAAAAAGTGTATGGTGGGGGGGGGGGGGAGAGGTACAGGGCCAAATTTAAGATGCTGTTGTCCTTAGACAAGGCTGGAGAGCAGGGGGAAGATGAAGTTTATCCCCCAGAGTTTAGGGAGCAGGTGGAATCAGGCTCCTATGTAACCTGAAATTTTGTTCCTTCAATTCTACACCCTAGGCAGTTGCCTCTGCATAAATTCAGGCATAGGTGAGGGATTGTAGAGGAGAGAGAGAGAAACAACTAACAGAGATAAACAGCAGAGATTTTAGCTAGAGGAGGAGTTTGTGGTTAGGCCCAAAACTAGACTATCTCCCTTCCACTGTACTTCTGGAGCCTCCCTACAAATTGAGTTCTTATCCAAGATTTTGGGAATACTTTTCGACTCTTTCCTTACTTTTAAGGATCAAATAAATTCTCTGGTTAAGAAATGTTTTTTCAGTTTACAAATGTTGAGGAAGGTTAGATCTCTTTTTCATCAACATCATTTTTCTGTCTTGGTCCAATCAATTATACTATCTCGGCTAGATTACTGTAATGCTATTTATCTTGGCATCACAAAGTTCTGCCTCCAGAGACTACAATTGATTCAGAATACCGCTGCAAAGTTGATATATGGCAAAAGCAAATTCGACCATGTGACTCCTTTGCTTTTGAGTCTCCATTGGCTCCTGGTTTATCGCAGAATCTAGTTTAAATGTATATGTATTATTTTTAAAATTTTATATGGTGTTTTTATTCCTCTTCTATGGAATGTTTATAGATTTTCATATGCGAGAGGCACTCAACGATTTAAACTTTCCCTCTCTTCTAGGAAAGGAATTAAAGGAGTCAAGAATTTCAGCCTTTCTCTGGCTTTTAAATTTCCCCAATTATGGAATGAACTTCCTTTAATTTTGAGATGTCCCTGCTCTTTCCAATCTTTTGTAAATCTTTAAAATCTTTTCTATTTGCTAAAAACATTTTGAAAATTAAACCCCTTGTATTTCAGCATATTTCTTAACTTATTGTTAACCGTGTTGAGCTTCCTCTAGTTGAAGACCTGGTATATAAAGTTAAGTTTTAGTTTAGTTGGTCTGGCAATGAGTGGACTAAACACAAACAAGAAGAACAAATATTTCTTTTAAAAAAGCAAACAAACATGAAAGCAAACAGCAGAAATGACTGTCCACCAATGGCAGAAAGGATGTTTGAGGAAGCCAAATGTTCAATGTAAAGGTTTTTCTTGGATAAGGTTAAATGACTCAACATGAGCCATATTTCAGCTGCAAAGCCTGCCGGGCCTGTGGTCGGTTGGTCGGGCAGGCGGGCGGGGGGGAGGGGGGGAAGCGCCACGAAGGTAAGGGGCAGGGAGGGAGAAAGGGAGGAAAGGTGGAATGGAGAGGAAAAGACGCTTAAGGGAAATGGGTAAAACAGAGGGGTGGAGAAGGACGCTTAAAGGACATGGGGAAGACGGGGGGAGAAGGACGCTGAAAGGACATGGGGAAGACAGAGGGGGGAGACGGATGCTGAAAGCACATGGGGAAGACAGAGGGGGAGAAGGATGCTGACAGGACATGGGGAAGACAGGGAGGCGAGAAGGACACTGAAAGCACATGGGGAAGACAGAGGGGGGAGAAGGACGCTGAAAGGAAATGGGGAAGAGAGAGTGGGGAGAAGATGCTGAAGGGAAATGGGGAAGAGAGAGTGGGGAGAAGATGCTGAAGGGAAATGGGGGAGAGTGGAGAGAAGACGCTGGCAGGGAAGATGACAGAGATGCCAGACCAATTTGGAAGGGGGGAGAAAGGGAGAGGCACAGTAACAGAGCAAATGGAAGATTCAGAGAGAAGAGAGACAGTGGATGGAAGGAAGAGAGTAACAAGAAGATGAGGAAAGCAGAAACCAGAGAAGACAAAGGTAGAACAAAAATTTTCTATTTATTTATTGCTTTAGGAGACATGTTTCTGTGGTGTTGCATTGTATGCAGAGTCCAGCTTCTTGCTGGTTCAATTTAACCTTTGTCTACGTATTTCTATTTTATCCCCCCTTTTACAAAACCGTGGAGTGTTTTTTAGCGTCAGCCGTGGTGGTAGCAGCTCTGATGCTCAGAATTCTATGAGCGTCAGAGCTGTTACCACCATGGCTAAAATCCACACTACAGTTTTGTAAAAGAGGGAGGGATTAGTTTGTGATGACATATTCCATACTAGGTGAAGGTGTTTTCTGTGTTCTGTGTGTTCGAAAGGCATGGTTTTCTGTTAGGATTGACGGTGTAGGATTGATCTGTACTAGTCTGGCTTCTTTAGTTTTACAATGGGTGTATTGATGTACTGCTCACTGCAATATATAAGATGCTACCTTTTCCTAGGTACTCATGTGTGACGTGTGGCTTGTTACTAAAAATCATGTTTTTCGTACAGATGGGGGGGGTGCCAATAAATGATGGCCCCCGGGTGTCACATATGCTAGGTACGCCACTGGTGTATACCAGTCACGCTGCTTGCTGCAGTCGAAGATTAGATCTTCAATAGCTAGGCAGTGGCAGCAGGAGAGGGACTGGATTGCCTCACCTCACACAGGAGAGTTGGGATGGGATCTTTTGCCCACCCAACTGAAATCCAGGTCCACCCAAAATTGAGTGTCTGGCTCGCCCCTGTGTGGAATACAATTTTTTTTGAGAATTATTAATAGATATTTGAGCATTCATAGTACATAGTAGATGACGGCAGATAAAGACCCGAATGATCCATCCAGTCTGCCCAACCTGATTCAATTTAAATTTTTATTTATTTATTTTTTTTTCTTCTTAGCTATTTCTGGGCGAGAATCCAAAGCTTTACCCGGTACTGTGCTTGGGTTCCAACTGCCGAAATCTCTGTTAAGACTTACTCCAGCCCATCTACACCCTCCCAGCCATTGAAGCCCTCCCCTGCCCATCCTCCTCCAAACGGCCATGCACAGACACAGACCGTACAAGTCTGCCCAGTAACTGGCCTAGTTCAATCTTTAATATTATTTTATGATTCTAAATCTTCTGTGTTCATCCCACGCTTCTTTGAACTCAGTCACAGTTTTACTCTCCACCATCTCTCTCGGGAGCGCATTCCAGGCATCCACCACCCTCTCCGTAAAGTAGAATTTCCTAACATTGCCCCTGAATCTACCACCCCTCAACCTCAAATTATGTCCTCTGGTTTTACCATTTTCCTTTCTCTGGAAAAGATTTTGTTCTACGTTAATACCCTTTAAGTATTTGAACGTCTGAATCATATCTCCCCTGTCTCTCCTTTCCTCTATGGTATACATATTCAGGGCTTCCAGTCTCTCCTCATAACTCTTCTGGCGCAAGCCTCCTATCATTTTTGTCGCCCTCCTCTGGACCGCCTCAAGTCTTCTTACGTCTTTCGCCAGATACGGTCTCCAAAACTGAACACAATACTCCAAGTGGGGCCTCACCAATGACCTGTACAGGGGCATCAACACCTTCTTCCTTCTACTGACTACGCCTCTCTTTATACAGCCCAGAATCCTTCTGGCAGCAGCCACTGCCTTGTCACACTGTTTTTTCACCTTTAGATCTTCGGACACTATCACCCCAAGGTCCCTCTCCCCGTCCGTGCATATCAGTTTCTCTCCTCCCAGCATATACGGTTCCTTCCTATTATTAATCCCCAAATGCATTACTCTGCATTTCTTTGCATTGAATTTTGGTTGCCAGGCATTAGACCATTCCTCTAACTTTTGCAGATCCTTTTTCATATTTTCCACTCCTTCTTCGGTGTCTACTCTGTTACAAATCTTGGTATCATCTGCAAAAAGGCACACTTTTCCTTCTAACCCTTCAGCAATGTCACTTACATACATATTGAACAGGATTGGCCCCAGCACCGAACCCTGAGGGACTCCACTAGTCACCTTTCCTTCCTTCGAGCGACTTCCATTAACCACCACCCTCTGGCGTCTGTCCGACAGCCAGTTTCTGACCCAGTTCACCACTTTGGGTCCTAACTTCAACCCTTCAAGTTTGTTCAACAGCCTCCTATGAGGAACTGTATCAAAGGCTTTGCTGAAATCCAAGTAAATTACATCTAGCATATGTTCTCGATCCAGCTCTCTGGTCACCCAATCAAAAAATTCAATCAGGTTCGTTTGGCACGATTTACCTTTTGTAAAGCCATGTTGCCTCGGATCCTGTAACCCATTAGATTCAAGGAAATACACTATCCTTTCTTTCAGCAACACTTCCATTATTTTTCCAACAACTGAAGTGAGGCTCACCGGCCTGTAGTTTCCTGCTTCATCCCTGTGACCACTTTTATGAATAGGGACCACATCCGCTCTCCTCCAATCCCCAGGAATCACTCCCGTCTCCAGAGATTTGTTGAACAAGTCTTTAATAGGACTCGCCAGAACCTCTCTGAGTTCCCTTAGTATCCTGGGATGGATCCCGTCTGGTCCCATCGCTTTGTCCACCTTCAGTTTTTCAAGTTGCTCATAAACACCCTCCTCCGTGAACGGCGCAGAATCTACTCCATTTTCTCGTGTAACTTTGCTGGACAATCTCGGTCCTTCTCCAGGATTTTCTTCTGTGAACACAGAACAGAAGTATTTGTTTAGCACATTTGCTTTCTCCTCATCACTCTCCACATATTTGTTCCCAGCATCTTTTAGCCTAGCAATTCCATTTTTTATCTTCCTCCTTTCACTAATATATCTGAAAAAATTTTTATCTCCCTTTTTTACATTTTTAGCCATTTGTTCTTCTGCCTATGCCTTCGCCAAACGTATCTCTCTCTTGGCTTCTTTCAGTTTCACCCTGTAGTCCTTTCTGCTCTCCTCTTCTTGGTTTTTTTTATATTTCATGAACGCCAGCTCTTTCGCCTTTATTTTCTCAGCCACTAGGTTGGAGAACCATATCGGCTTCCTTTTTCTCTTGTTTTTATTGATTTTCTTCACATAAAGGTCCGTAGCCATTTTTATCGCTCCTTTCAGCTTAGACCACTGTCTTTCCACTTCTCTTATGTCCTCCCATCCTAACAGCTCTTTCTTCAGGTACTTTCCCATTGCATTAAAGTCCGTACGTTTGAAATCTAGGACTTTAAATATCGTGCGGCCACTCTCCACTTTAGCCGTTATATCAAACCAAACCGTTTGATGATCGCTACTACCCAGGTGAGCACCCACTCGAACATTAGAGATACTCTCTCCATTTGTGAAGACCAGATCCAATATCCCTTTTTCCCTTGTGGGTTCCGTCACCATTTGTCTGAGCAGAGCCTCTTGAAAGGCATCCACAATCTCCCTACTTCTTTCCGATTCCGCAGACGGAACATTCCAGTCCGCATCCGGCAGGTTGAAATCTCCCAACAGCAGAACCTCCTCTTTCCTTCCAAACTTTTGAATATCCACAATCAGATCCTTATCAATTTGCTGCGATTGAGTCGGAGGTCTGTAGACTACACCCACGTAGATAGAAGTTCCATCTTCTCTTTTCAGAGCAATCCATATCGCTTCTTCCTCTCCCCAGGTCCCTTGCATTTCGGTCGCTTGGATATTGTTCTTTACATAGAGAGCTACTCCTCCACCTTTATGACCATCTCTGTCCTTCCTAAAAAGATTATATCCCGGTATGTTTGCATCCCATCCATGTGATTCACTGAACCATGTCTCTGTGATAGCAACAATATCTAGATCTGCCTCTAATATCAGGGCTTGCAGATCATGAACTTTGTTGCTTAGACTGCGATTCTAGTTGATTTTTGTATACCCTTTTCTGGAAAGGTACAGTCAGTGGCATAGCGAAGGTAGGAGATGCTCTGGGTGGTGGCTCTCCCCGCCCTCTTCTCCACCCCTCTCTCATGCGCCTTCCCTTCCCCTTGGGCCTCTTAAACTCTTCACTGGATGGTTCCACAAACAGGAAGTGACATCAGAGGAAGAGCCGAGGCCAGCGCGGGCAGCAGGTTGGAGATATTGCTCATGCCGGTGAGGAGTTAAAGAGGTATGGGGGTGGAGAGATGCCAGCACCTTCACCAAGACAGCACATGAGGGTGGTCTGCCTCTCCCCCATCCCTTACTACGCCACTGGGGATAGTGCTTAACAAAATGGAAGCTTTTGGAATGCTGAATAGAGGAATTAAATTGCTCTTAAGTAAAGCATATATCTTGGAGAAAAAAATGCATTCTTAATCATTGTTAACAGGAGGTAACCCCCCCTCTTGATGTGGAAAAGCACAGCATGTGGGTCGAACACCTAAGCAGCAGAAAGTATTTTTGTTGGCTTGGGACTGTTGCATACAAACTCTGCTGCCAAGAGTGTGTAGTCTAGTGCTCAGTGGGATTTAGGACTAGAATCTGATTTACACTTTATAAATCATTCATGCGGTACAGAGATTCTATGCCAGATAGGGTTGGAGGAAGGGGAGGTGTAGGGGTGAGGAAGAGGATTCTTTTTGATATGAGTTTATTCATTGTGGATGGCCTGGTCATCCTATGTTTGTAATGTAATGTAATGTGAGAATGGGTTGGTGGGGTGAAAGTTAGTATATAAAAACGGTATCGCTGATGTAAGCTTTTGTTCTCTTTCTAATGATTTTATTTTTAGTTGATGTATGCTACAAAAGAGTATAATTTTGCATTACGGAGGAGTTTGTTCCATTCTGTTTCTGTACCCAAACTATAACTACATGATACATAGTTCCATGTTAGGAGTCACCACCCAAAAGAATCTCTGTGTCATTGTTGAGGATAAGTTGAAGCCCCTCGTCTCAGTGTGCAGCAGAAGTGGCTAAGAAAGCAAATAGAATGTTAAGAATTATCAGGAAAGGAATGGAAAACAAAGATAAAAATGTTATCATACCTTTGTATCAATCTATGGTGCAGCTGCACATTGAACATTGTGTGCAGTTCTGGTCGTTGTATCTCAAAAAAGATATAGTGGAATTAGTAAAAAAAAAAAAAAAGGTACAGAGAAGGATGATGAAAATGATAAAAGGGATGGAATGACTTCCCTTTAAGGAAAGGCCCTTCAGCTTGGAGAAGAGTTGTCTGTCTCAGGGGAGATATGATAGAGGTCCATAAAATACTGAGTAGAGTAGACCGATTAGATATGAATCACTTGTTTACTCTTTCCAAATACTAGGACTGGGGGGGAGACATGTGATTAAACTACTAAGTAGTAGATTTAAAAAACAGAGAAAATATTTCTTTGCTCAATAGGTAATTAAACTCTTGAATTCATTGCTGGAGAATGTAGTGAAAGTGGTTAACTTGGCAGTGTTTAAAAAAGGTTTGGATAATTTCCTAAAAAAGATGTCCATAAACCATTATTGAGATGGCTTGGGGAAATCCACAGCTTATTCTTAAAATAAGCAGCATAAAATCTGTTTTTCTCCTTGGGATCTTGCCAGGTATTTGGGACCTATGTTGGCAACTGTTGGAAACAAGATACTGGGCTTGATGGACCTTCAGTTTGCTCCAGTATGGCAACTTGTTTGCAATTAACACCTGGCCATGCTAATATCTACTACGTGGTACAACATGTATTAGCTGCTTAACACAGCCTAGTAAAAGGGCCCTTAAATTCTTCATGTATTTACTTTTTGCTAGATGACACATTCTGAGTATTATTGAATGTCTGCACCATCATGATTTATTAGGGTGGCATTTAATCACTTAAATAACAAGACTGCTGTTTCATATTTTCTTCCGTGTATGAAATAAAAGTGAGAAATGAAAAGAATCTATTGTTCATATCAGGATGCTTTATGGCTGGAGAAAATCTTGTGAAATGCTGTGCCACTTTTATAAGGCTCACAGGTAATTTAATAGTAAACTCTATAAGCCTATAAAGATAAATGTTTAAAAAGGCGAAAGATTTATTCGATTTGAAGAGAAACCAGAGATTATAAATTTAGCAAAAACAATGGATGATCCGGCCTTCTCTGTTTCTTTGGATGCAAAGAAGGCCTTTGATCATGTAGAATGGACTTTCATGTTTCAAGCAATGGATTGGTTTGGAATAGGATCTGGATATATTCATATGATTCAAACCTTGTATAGTTCCCCTTCTGCCAGATTATCTAATCTAATCTAATCTAAACCTTAGGTTTGTATACCGCATCATCTCTACATTCGTTATTAATAATTCATTTTCAGAGCATTTTTGTCTGAAGAGGGGATTTAGACAAGGATGTCCCTTATCTCCATTGCTTTTTGATATTGTTTTAGAACTCTTGTTGTTGGCCATTGAGCAGGCAAAGGAGATACAGGGAATTCCATATGCAGGTCGAGATTATAAGGTTTCAGCCTATGCAGATGATATTTTGCTTCATTTGAAGAATCCTGAATCTACCATCTCACATTTACTGGAATTGATTGATTGATTTGGCAAATTTTCAGGGTACAGAATAAATTGGAGTAAATCAGAGGTTCTTCAATTAAATGTACATTGTGTAAAAGGGTTATTTGATCCATTCCCATTCCTTTGGAAGGAAGAGAGTATAAAATATTTGGATATCATGATTCAAAGAACATTGGAAGATACAATGACAGTAAATGAAAAATCCTTATTATTGAAAGTCAAAGAAATGTGTGAGCATTGGAACCCTTTACATCTTTCTTGGTGGGTGAGAGCCCAAACCATCAAAATGATGATTTTGCCTGTAGTTTGCTACCAAATGAGTATGTTGCCAGTTTATTTCCAAGGGTTCTTTTATAAAAAATTGAATGGGATCCTTACAAAATTTATTTGGCTAGGTAAAACTGCTAGAATTGCTTTAGGATTTTTGCAAAAATCACAATTGGCGGGTAGGGTAAATTTTCCAAATTTTTATAGGTATCATCAAGCCTTCATATTGCATCAGGGTATGTATTGGATCCTTCCTGAACTCATGGAGAATCTATCGGACTGGTTGATATTACGTCTGTGCCATATTTTGAGTATCAAGTTGCCTGGAATACTTTAAAATTTATTAATAATTTAATACCTACTCCAATACAACAATCTATGTGTGAATCTCTATGGTTAAACTCCAAGATACAAATCGGCGAGTCTAAAATCCTCTGGAAACATTGGCTGCAGGCAGGCATACGTACTGTGGATGATGTGATCTCAAATGGGAAAATGCTAAATTTATTACAACTACAACAATCATTTGGCATTTCAAAGTCTCAAGCTTATAAATGGTTGCAGTTGAAACAGGCCATTCAGAAAGGGTTCCCTGATTGGCGCAACTTAAAAAATCAGTATAGCTTGCCGGGCCTATGTTTCCAGACAGATTTGCAAGGGCATCAGGCTGCCTAGTGATATAAATTAATATCTGATTATTTTAATAAAAAACTTAAAACAAACCTAAAAGACAGTTGGAACATTGAGTTAAAGCAGCAGATCTCTGCTACTCAACGGCCGTGGATTTGGAAGATGAGATGTACAGCATCAGCATCTATGAGACAAACCTGGTCTTTTTGTTACATAGAATTTTTTGGACCCAAGTTCGTTTGCAAAAGTTGGACAGTTCAAAGTCTAATAGATGCTGGCATTGTCATCTTGAAGTAGGGACACTGGATCATTTGTTGTTTTATTGTCCCTTGGTAATCAATTTTTGCAAATCAATATGGGGACAAATTAATAGGATATTGGAAACATCGATTCCGTTGTCCTATGATGTGATCATTTGTGAGACGTTGATGAATGCTAAAAATCCATTAGACAGGTATAAAAGCAGACTCCTTATAATTATGACAGGTATTGCCATGCACATGATTACTAAGAATTGGAAAAACTGGGATAGGCTAAATTTTTCCTTTTGGTGGGAAACTTTATGTCTATGTTCTAGATATGAAAAAATGAATTCAGAAATATTGGGTCATAATAAACTATTTAAAACAACATGGGGGGTCCATTAACAAATTTTGCACACACATCCAGGTAGGGTGGGAGGGAGGGGTGGAAATAAATTTTGTATTATTCTTTGATCGAATGTAGTGCTGTTCATGATATTAATTGTATGTAAAATTTATTGCACTTTGTACTCGAATTGAAAATCAATAAAGAATAATAATTAAAAAAAACAGATAAATGTTTAAGATGGGGCAAGAAGCCTACCTGCTCAGTGAGAGATTTAGCCTCTGCCCCTAGCCTGCCCCACTTCATACATTGCCCACCCATCCCCATCCATTTCTCTGCCTCTGACACAGCCGATTGGTGGCTAGAGGCAAAAACAGCGGCCTTCCCATCCGGCAGCAGCAGTAGGAAATTATTTTTAAAAATGCATCTCCTGTGGTAGCAGGAGAAGATGTGTTATGAAGCGTAAGATTGGAGATGACCCACGAATGTGGGATACTTGGCGGGTTTGACTTTGGAACATAAACTCTGAATTTTACCCACAAAGAAAGTGAGCAGTTTTCGAAAAAGTCATTTCTATGCTGAGCGGCATTTTAAGCAGGAGTGCCCAGAAGCAAGGAGGCAAGATGTACTCCATAGCTTCTCCTTGATCAATCTCTCTCAGGCAGACCTCCTCACTTGTGCTTTTTATCCTGCACAATGGTGATTAGTCTAGAGTAGAAGCAGCAGATCCCAAATCAGAACATAAGAACAAAAAATAGCCATACTGGGTCAGACCAATTGACCATCTAGCCCAGTTTCAAGTTTCTTTATGTTTCCAACAGTGGCCAATCCAGGCCACAGTACCTCGCAGAAACCCAAATAGTGGGATAATTCAATGCTACTGATCAGGGGCCACACTCGCTCTCTTCTCTGTCCCCTGCTCCTTCCCCACCACCCCTGCCGTGTGTACTCCCCTTCCCTTCCCCCATATCTGTTTAGCTTCCCTGGCGCGAGCAGCATCTCTAACTTGCTGCCTGTTCCGGCTTCCTCTGACATCACTTCCTAGTTGTGGGACCTGGAAGTATCATCAGAGGGGAGCACTGAGGCTGGCACAAGCAGCAGATCAGAGCTGCTGCTTGCATCGGCGAAGAACTAGAGGTATGATGGCGGGGAATTGAATGCGCGATAAGGAAAATACTTGAAGGAAGGAACGAAGGCCAATGAGGAGGAGAGGTGCTGGCGTCCCCACCAAGACGGTGCCTGGGGTGGTCCATCCCTCCTTTCTACGCCACTGCTACTGTTCTAGGGCAAGCAGTGGCTTCCCCCACCTCTGTCTCAATAGCACGCCAAAATTCAGCTTGGGGCCTGCACTGACACTGCTCTGCCCCTTCTGCATTCTCTTGGATTGCCATAGCAACGGCAAGCCCCACGCTGAATTCTATTTTAGGAGTTGTTGTTTTTAATCAAGACTGACCACTGCAGAACATACAGGAGTGCACCGCACCTCAAGCCCAGCAGTGATACTTTGGATCCTACCAAAATGTGGCACCAGACATATACAAATAATTATAGAATAGATGCAATATATAGCAGCAAAAGTGTCCCCAAGTAAAAGAATGAGATTGGTGTTTAGCATGGTAAAGAATATGTAATAACTCAGTTTTGGCAGGATTTGATGGTTTGGTTATATATTGTGAAATTTTCTATATTTTTTTAGATGCTTGTATGTAATTTTATTGTGTATGTTGCTTTGTGCTCCACCTTGATAAAGGCAGAATATAAATAAATAAATAAACAAACAAAACATTTTAGAAAAAGGCCCAAAGACATTTTTGCAATGAACTGGAAACTTTCTTCAAGTAAGGTGAATGAATTAATGAGTTCTGGTACTTACTGCATCCATCAGTCCTTTTACTGTGGGCGACTTTAACATCAAAGCATCGAACACTTCATCACTCTCTTTCCTCACATACAAAAGCACTGAAAGGACAACGATTAGATTTCAGAGCAGAAACAAAGAAATGAAAAACAAAATAACTTTGAATGAAAAACACAAAATCAACCAAATACTGGTTCCATAGACCTCAAAGCCAAACAAGAACAAAACCAAAATTAATGTTGACATCAATTATCATATAATTGAAAGTTATTTTATTTTTGTAGTACTGACTGAAAGTGTCTGCAGTCTTGTATGAAGCAAGATAAATAAATTCATAAATCTATTTTTATCAAGAGTTTTTCTCATGGATAGAGTGGGAAAAAAATACATTGGGGTTCATAATCAAAAAAAATAAACGTCTAAAAAATGTCCTAAATGGCTACTTGGACGATCAAAAAGCCTGATCGTCCAAGTACCCATAACCAAAGCTGGTTTTTAGACGTATCTAAAAACAGGCCTTTCCCCTGCCTTTAAACGCACAGAGAGAAAAGAGGAGTGTTTAGAGAAAGGGAAAGGGCAGGCAGTGGGCGGAAGGTGGGCCGACCTACACCTAGGCATACAACAGGTATAATCAAAACCATAGGCAGATTGCCTAGTCGGCACTTATACCTTTTTGACTTAGACAAAGTCAAACCAGGTCTAAGTGCTGAAAAAGGGGCTGGGTTGGGCCCATGTGCCTAAGGCCCCGCCCACAGGAGGGGCCTAAGGCTCCAGGTCCTATTCTGATTGGCCCAGGCGCCTTATGCCCCACCTGTGGGCAGGGTTTCAGATGGCTGGGCCAATCCAGCCCCATTCTGGAGCCGGCTGGCTGGCTTGGCACCCATCCGTCCGGCCAATGTTAAAGGTAAGGGGAAGGGGGGTGGGGGGGTCGTGGGGTCGGCCGGGGGGGGTTGCGGGTCAGCGGGGGGGGCCGATCGAGGGTTCTGGGGGGGGCGGTCATTGGGAGAAGGGGCGTTGTGTTGAGGGCAGGAGGGCCTGGGATCCCTCCTGCCCATATTGTAGTGGGGGGTGGGGGGTAGCGGGTCACCGAGGCCAGCAGGGCTTGGGCTCCCTCCTGGCCCAATCCAGTTGGGAGGTCGCCGGGGCCAGGAGAGCTTGGGCTTTCTCCTGGCCCGTTCGTGTTGGAGGGGGGGTCGCTGGGGCCAGGAAGGCCCTGCTCGTACTTGGCCTGGCCTGCTCGTACTTGGCGGGGGTTGGGGGCACGATCGCTGGGGCAAGAGGGCTTAAGCTCCCTCTTGCCCCGATGCCATCGGAGGGGTCGCGGTTCGACGGGGCAAGAGGACTTGGGCTCCCTCTTGCCCCGATGTTGAGGGGGGGGGTCGCGGTTCGACAGGGCAGGAGGGCTTGGGCATCCTCCTGCCTGGATCATTGTGGGGGGGGAATTCTGTAACTGGTGTTTTTTTTGACAAACACCAGTTACAGAATCCAGCTTTTAGGCGAAGGACTGGCTCCTCCTTCGCCTAAAAGCCCTTGTGTTGGACATTTGGGGCTTAGGTGTTTTTTAAATTCATTATGGGCAAAAAGTGTAGACGTCGTGGGGGTTTACTTGTAGACATAGTGGTGATCTGGGCATTTAGTAGAGGCAGGCCATAATCAAAACAAGGACGTTTGTTTTGGTTATGGACACTTTTCCTGCTTCTGCTTTCAACGTTTAAGGCCTTAGGCCAAAAAGGGACTTAGACGGTTTTTTTGATTATGCTCCTCATTGTTTTTAAATTGACGACTTATATTCTACAAAAACAACATAATTATTTATTAATCAGCTAGAACTAGAAATACATAGCTATCATTGAATTATTCATATCCTCTGACACTTGACAAACACTGCTATGCATAAAAAATCTGTGTATTTTTACAACAAACAAAGCTGCGATAGCGGTTTAGCATGTGCTGAATTGCCCCACATGCTAGACCTTAACGCCAGCATTGAGCTGGCATTAGTTCTAGCTGCATAGCATGGGTTTAGTGTGTGATAAAATTCTGCGTGCGCTAAAAATGCTATCGCAGCTTAGTAAAAGGAGCCCATAATTATAAAATCACAATACTTACAGGACAACCAACCAGCATAGCCATAAAAAAACAACAACACAGGTGTTCCCACTCACCTCAAACTATTATCTACACTCACAATAGTCCCATGCTGTATTATTAGCTAGTTGAAATGAATAGACTTTTAACAATCTCTTAAAAATGACAATGTCTTATGGTTGTTTGATCATCATAGGTAACTGGTTTCATTCCCTTGGGCCAACTACAGAAAAGGCACATCTGATCGTCCAAGCCGCTAAATCGTCCATCTTTATACCACATTTCCGTCCAACTTTCCGTCCAAGTCCAAAATGCCTAGAACAAACCCTGTTGGACGTGAGAGGGGTCTGCAAAGTGATGGACTGCACACCCAGACATGCCACCTAAATAGTGACCTTACAGGGCACTGCTGTGAACTTCACAAAAAGGGTGCCATGGTTTCTCCTCCCTACAGCTCCCTTATAGGTCACGGGGTTTTGGGGGTGTATAGGGGAGTGCACATGTTTAAGTATCAATGCAGTCATTACAGGGGCTTATGGGCATGGGTCCTCTTCTCTATGGGTCCCTAACCCACCCCCAAGATGACTTACGCTGCCTCTGGGCTGGACAACTAGGTTTTCCTATGCCAGGCGGCCAGGTGATGATGGTCTGGAGGCTGAAATTTAAAGTTGTGAATAAAATTTTTATGGGGGGGGTTGGTGATCACTGGGGTAGTGTGTGGGGGTCTGTGTTATGTGTTTGAAGTGCTTATCTGGTGAGTTTAGGTGGGTTTTTGTGACTTAGACCAACGTCCAAGTTCCGTCTAAGCTCTGTTGTAAAACTTTTGGTTTTACATGCTGTATGACTAAGTCTAAGCCGGCCCACGTCCCGCCCAACTCCCCGCCTTCGACATGCCTCCCGAAACGCCCTGTTTAGCTTTGGACATTGAGCGGCACTATGAAGGCCTAGGTCGTTTTTAAATACGTCCAAAACCCGGTTTTATTATCGGCGCTTAGACGTTTTTGAGAAATGTTCATCCAAGTGCTGACTTTGGCCGGTTTTTGGACGTTTTTCTCTTTCGATTATGAGCCCCCTAAGTTGCACATCTGATGAGCAATCTCAGTAGGATTCCCTGACAAATAAAACTCCAAAAGTACATCAAGGTCAGGGTCATGAGTAATTAACAATAATTCTGTTTTAGCAAGTTCAACAACCACCTGTTTGTCCTCATCCGTGCAACAATTTTATCAAACATTTTCTGTAAACAAGCCACTGAATCAAAAATGGATAACCCCTAAAGAAGAAGGAACTGAATGAGACCCCCAGATACTGAAGTAAATGACATATTGGTACCACATATAAATTAAACAGGACTGCTGACAAGGAGGAACCCTGTGGCATCTCCATGAACAGCAATTTAAGCACTGAAAACTTAGAACTCGCACATACTAACACGTACTTTCTTGATTTCTCTGAGTAAGAGTAAACCATTTCAGTACAGTCTCCACAAGGCCAAATACCCTCAGGTGATCAATCAAGATCCCATGATCAAGGGTGTCAAATGTAATGTAATGTAATTTATTTCTTATATACCGCTACATCCGTTATGTTCTAAGCGGTTTACAGAAAATATACTGAAATGTCCAGGAAAAACTGACAGATAACTATGACATTGATCCAACCCATAGCAAGACCTCCCTTGGCTGAACCCATGCTTACTCTCTCCCATTAAATCATGTTTGTCTACGTGTTCCACAATTTTTATTTCTTATAATTGTTTCCATTATTTTGCTTGGCACTGAAGTCAGGCTTACCAGGTCTGTAATTTCCCAGATCTCACCTAGAACCCTTTTTAAAAATTAGTGTAACATTGGCCAACCCCCTTCAATCTTCAGGTACTACAGACGATTTTAGTGACAGGTTACAGATCACTAACATGTTTTAGCTCTTTCAGTACCCTGGGATGATTTATCACTCTTTAACTTGTCAATTTGGATTAGTAAGTCTTCCAGGTTCACTGAGATTCCTTTCAGTTCCTCCATATCATCACCCTTGAAAATCATTTCCAGTTCAGGTAGATCTCTTACATCTTCTTCTGTAAAGACCAAAGCAAAGTATTCATTCAGTCCACTATGGCCTTATCCTCCCTGAGCACCCCTTTTGCTCCTTGATCATCCAGTGATCCCATGGATTCCCTCACAGGTTTTCTGCTTCTGATGTACCTAAAAAAATAGTTACTATGAGTTTTTGCCTCTTTAGCAAGTTTATTTTCATATTATTTTATAGCTTTCTTTATCAATGTTTTGCATCTAATTTGCCAGTGCTTATGTCTCTTATTTTCTTCATTTGGATTCTTTTTCAATTCTTTAAAGAATGTGTTTTCGGCACCAATAACCTCTTTCACTTCACCTTTTAGCCATGCCAGCTTCATTTCTCTTTCCATCTTTGTTAATACGTGGAATACATCTGGTCTGGGCTTCCACAATGGCCTGGTTTACAGTCTTAACCTTTGCCACTGATCCTTTTAGCTTCTTTTTAACCATTTTCTTCATTTTAGCAAGTTGCCTTTATGAAAATTAAGTACCGCTACAATAGATTTCTTTAGCGACGTCACTACAGATATCAGTAATCCTAAACTCAATAGGAAACCAGTGTAATGAAATCAAAACAGGTGTAATATGTTCAGATCTCCCTGTTCCAGTCAGAACCCTAATGCAGTATTCTGTGAAACTTGCAGCTCTTTAAGGTATTTCTTAGCTATCTATATATGGCCTATAAAGGATGGTATGAAACTAGGAAAGGAGCATATATGAAGCAGAAGACTAATAAAGAATAAGAGACAAGGGGAAGTCAACCTGAAATACAGACAGAATCTAACAGGAGTTTGAGAGTAATAGAACATCAGGGATGAAATGTCCAGTATATTTTTAATTATGAATTGCTTAAAGCTTTACTGAATAAAGAGCTACAGAAGTACAGTATACTGTAAATAAATAAATCAAAGTGATAAAACTGGCAAAGGAGTTCTAAGGAATTTTTAAGGTGTAGTGAGAAAATTCAAATAAACTGACATAGAATTTACTGTATTTCAATAATTAAGATCAGGTAACATTACTGGCTGAAGGAGATAACAGATACTGAAAATCAGTAAAAATAAGGATGACTAAAAATATTAAACAACAGACACAAGCAGAGATATGACAAAATACAAGCAAAGGGTGCTAAGGGATCTGTCCTTGATTCAATACTATGTAGCAGCAATAAAGTAGAAGAATTGAGGGAAAAAGGTTTTTTCTAGTGATTGATAATAAGGCCTTCAACTGAATAACCAGGCCTGAGAGAGTAGACCAATTATCTAGGAAAGTTTGAAGAGCGGTCAGTTACTTGGCAGCTAAGTTTCAATACTAAAACATGACTTTTGAGTCAGAAATCTGAGGAAATGGTATACACGTTGAAGTGTGAGTAACTGATGCCCAGAAAACAGTGAGGGACATGCAGGACAATCGTGTATGATGAGACTGTAAGCTGTCTCACCCATACTGGGGTTAGAAGCAAGTCAGAAATACCCACGTTAAATTAAATCCAACATCAAGGTAATGAAACAGTGCAATATGCTCTATCAAGAGCCAGGGGGATGAAAGGTACATAGGAGGATGAATGATAATTAGTAGAGAAAGGAAATGATTATGCTGCTGTACTGGTCATCAATAAGAAATCACTTGAAGTACTGTTTTCCCTTCTTGGGGGGGGGGGCATACTTCTCTAAGGGTGTAGATAGAGTAAAGGTAGCCCAGAGAAGGGCTACCAAACCACACCAGCTTTATCCCAAATACTCTATGGCATGAAATTTAGAAATATAAATAAGTACATCACAGAAGAGAGGTGAGGCAGGGAAAATTTGACAGAATGCCCTCCTGGAGTGAATGATGAAAGCTAAAATTGTAATGGAACTCTAGATGGCATTGAATAAGCTAAGAACATAAGAATAACCAGACTGGATCAAACCAATGATCCATCTAGCCCAGTATCCTGTTTCCAACAGTAGCCAATCCAAGCAACAAGTACCTGGCTGAAACCCAAATAAAAGCAACATTCCATGTTACCGATCCCAGGGCAAGCAATGGCTTCCCCCATGTCTATCTCAATAGCAGATTATGGACTTTTCCTCTAGGAACTTGTCCAAACCTTTTTTTAAACCAGCTACACTAAACACTGTTACCATATCCTTTGGCAATGAGTTTCAGAGCTTAACCATTTGTTGAGTGAAAAAATATTTCTTCCTATTTGTTTTATTTCCATGCATTATCACTGAGTGTCCCTCTAGTCTTTTTGAAAGGGTTGCCCAATCACCCTTGATCATACTTCCCCTCCCTGATAACAACTCCTCACCCTCCTGGTCACACTTCCCAAATCTGAACAAAACCCTCTTCACTCAGATCTCACCTCCAAAAAAATGGAATCCTCTCCATTATTTTAGGCCTACTGGCCCTGTACCTAGTAGGTCCTAGAGCAGGAACGATCCACAGGAATATCTGCCCTGCCAGAGCTGTGTCTCAAGTGGTGCCCTAGCAGTAGCCTCGAGCTACTACCGCTAGGGATTATGTTTCCTTTTATGGTTTTCTCTGGGGTTATTTTATTATCATTTTCTGGCCATAATATGACTTGTGTGTATCTGATATTCACCTCGAGTAACATTCTGGTTTTTACATAGCAATGAGCTGCTTTACATGTATTTGCATGCTTTCCATCTCATTAATATGTAACCCTCAGTAACCTAAATATATTCTGCATTACTGAAACACAGCCTGTGTCAGAGCCCTTTAGGTTATGTTAAGGGGCTAATAATGTGGGTTATTGTACTAGCACAGTTTGATAACTTTCTCCCTAAGTGCTGCTGAAAGTCGGGGTATAGCCCAGGTCTATTGCGGTTTACATGATAATGTGGCAAGATTGGCAAGACCAGAAACTTCACCACAAAGCTGGGGATTTAGCTTGCACTTTTCTTTTGCAGCCTTCTGATGGACTGGGGCCCTGTTGCCTTTCTTAAATGTAATTAGGTACATATATAATTGTACCTACAATAGCATACTATTAAATTTTGACAGTACTCTTTATTGGCCTACAATGTATACCATGTATCTGTCTCTGTAAGTAATGATTAGCTGCATGCCTTGGAGGTAATTTTAGAAGCATCAACATCTGAGAATAACAGCACATAGACATGTACACACAAATACTTGTAAATGCAATTTTAGAAAGCCATTATTTAGATGTCTATATTCCCTAGTACACAGGGGGTGATGTGGGCAGGACACAAAATTGTAAAATGGGAATACATTTATCTTATTTTAACGTGTCCGTACTGGCTTATGCTCCTGATCTAAGGCATGCTTAAGTGCCAACTATTTGCTTGTTTGAATCTGGGGTTGTTCCACTAATGATTCAGGGGCAATTCTGCAACCTCAGGTTATTTCACTTGATTTTTAATTGGCTCCTCTTGTAAGTGTAGCTATGTAAAATCCAACACACACATATGTACGAATCAGAAAATAAATGTGCAGACTGTGACATAGGCACATACATGTGCAGATATTCATGCTTACATGTGGAAAGCCCTGAATGATGCCACATGTTTTCTGCACACACAGCTTTTATAAAACCAATGTTCTTGTTCTACATTCTGGCAAATATGAGGGATCTTCAAAAAAATTATGCAAGTTTATTTTTTAAACACTATTTATTAAATATCTCAAAAAGCAAATTAAATACTTTTCTACATAATTACCCTTTTTACGATACATTTTCCTATTAACACACCCTCTTACCACTTCTCCTGTCCTAACTATTTCCCGCAAAAATATGAAAGTGCAGAAACCTTTTGAAGAACGCTTTTATATTTCTTTGCTGGTGTCCATATATATATTTTACAAAAGGCTCCATATTCCGCAGACTCTGTTGTAAAATAATGTCTATCCATGGATGAAAAAAGATAAAGAAAATGGAACTAGGACAGGAAAAAAATGTGAGGTTCCTTTATGCTTCAACAAGTTCAAGTAGCGGTGATGACACCCCGTGGTGGGGATTCAGAAGACTCCACAGAGGGGGATTGAGGGAGACAGACAGGAGGCTGGCATAGTTGAGGACAGAGAGACCCCAAACAGAGACCAAACACACACCAACAGTTTTGACTCAACCAGTAGTAGTGAATTTATCTTCGAGAAATTTGTCTGAAATAGAAGAATGTGTGTTATCTAAAGGGTTATCCTTTGTTCCCTTCTGTAATCACGATCCTTTTAAAATTTGTGTGGATCTTAATAGATTTATTAGAAAGTTTCAAGTAAAAGTATTTTTTGGATCCACGGATTTTGAATCCTATGTGGATAGGTCGGTTGTGAAAGAGCCCTCTATTTGGACCCCTCTGGGTACCCTAGATCCTACTGTGGCTACGTTGAAGACTTTGATTCTATAAGATGTCTCTATATTTGAGAGAGAACTACAATAGAAGAAATTCAATTTTTCTTCAGATGAATGGGTTGCTTTAAAAAGCCTTAGGTCTGATTACTCTATCATCAGCAGGTGGGCTGATAAAGGAGGAGCAGTGGTGCTTCAAGATATTCATAAATATGAAGCGGAGATTAATCGCCAATTGCCAGATGTTACTGTATATGTGCCTTTGGAATCGGATCCTTCTGAACAAATTTTAGATCGAATAAGATCCTTGGTAAGTAAAGGGAAACAAGCAGGTTTTTTTGACATCTTCTGAATTTCAATTTTTGAATTACACATTGTTTAAAGTGCCTGTGCTTTATATTCTGTCAAAAATTCATAAAGATCTGGAAAATCCACCAGGTTATCCAATCGGTTCTGTGAGACATTCCCTTCGAGAACGAGACTGTAAATATGTGAAATCCTATGTGAAAGATAGTATGCATATGTTAAACATCTTGGAAGAAATCCGAATTCCTGAGAATGATTCTGTGATACTTGCTACTCCGGATGTAATTTCTTTGTACACCAATATCCCACAAGGGGAAGCTATTGCTGAAGTGAGACAAATGTTGGAGGTTGCCCTTTGGCCACATTTGGTACCAGTTGAATTTTTGGTGTCCCTTACTGAGACAGCAATGTGTAATAACTATTTTTTATTTAAAGAGCAATTTTATATGCAAAAGAAAGGTGTAGCAATGGGGGTATAACTTGCCCCCTCAATCACTAATCTGTATATGGATAGGTTTGAGCATGCCTGAGTTTATAATGATGAAGGTTATCAATATGTGTTGGGATGGCGCTACATAGATGATATTTTTTTTAATATGGAGAGGAACATCAGATCAGCTGATCAACAACTGCCAACCTACAATTAAGTTTGATCTACACTGGAAAGCTCAAACAATTTCATTTGTAGATACACAGATTAGTTTAAACAGGTGTGTGCTATGTTAGTTTATACTAAACTGACTGATTGTAATACAGCCCTTCACTTTTCTAGCATGCATCCAAGTAATACTAAAATGAGTATTCCTGTTGCTCAATGTCTATGATATCGGAGACTATGCTCTTCTATTTCAGATTCTGAGAAGAAATCTGCTGGACTTTGTGCTAGGGGTATCCAAAACCTATCCTATATAATAAAAGGCTAACTCACGCATGCGCACTCCTATTTGCGTGTTCCGTGCGCTGTAGGTCTGTGGCCGCAGGAGTGCGCATGCGCGAGTCCCCAGTCTTACTTCTCTCTGACTACAGACCCACAAAGCCATCGCCGCGGCTCCTCTCTCATCTTCCGACGCAACTGCAGCGCATGAGAGGAGCCGCGGGGGCGCCTTTGAAAACGGCTCCCTTGCGGCGCTTTACAGAGCGTCTGACTACGGACCCACAAAGCCACTGCCGCGGCTCCTCTCTCATCTTCCGACGCAACTGCAGCGCATGAGAGGAGCCGCGGGGGCGCCTTTTAAAACGGCTCCCTTCTCCGAGTGCCCAGCCCCTCCTCCTTTTTTTGCGATCCATCGAGCGGCTCCCCAGCCTTCTTACACCACCTACCGAGCCAGACCCCGCCTCCCCGGTTCCAACCGACACGGTGCCGTCTGACCCGGACAGCTTCAAATAGGAGGAAATAACATTAGGGCCCGACACTCACAGACCCGCGAGCAGGGTTGCCATGGAAACCCAGCCGCCATAACAAGACAGCAAGACCGGTCCTGGAAGAGAAAGGGAAAGCGAGGCAGAAAATGGGTGAGAACAGGACAGCAAAACAGTGAGAGGGGGCAAAAGGGGAAAGGGAGGAAGAGTGGGAGAAACCCCTGCCAAAACCAAAAATAAAAACAACCACTGCCACAGAGAGGGAAAGGGACGCTTCCATTTGGGCCAGGGAAGGGTGGGGCTTCTCGGTGGATTAATAGGCTCCAGGGACATGGGAGAAAAGGGGGCTGGAAGCTGAAAGGAAAAAGATTGGAGAAGAGGGCTGGGGGGGGGGCTAAAAAATGAGTTTGGAGCTGGGGCTGAAAATAGGGGACATGTGAAGGAAGGAGGCTTTAACAGGCTTAAACACTAGAGGGGATCAGGAGTGACATGCACAGCAGGGGCTTAGAGGGCAAGAGAGCTGCAGTTGGAGAGACTGAGGAAGGGAATGTTCAGATAAAGAACAAAGACTGAAGAAGGAATAAAATAATTTAAAAAAAAGAGACACCTACAGGGAAACACAGGATCAGGAGCATACAGAGAAAACAGAAGTTTGAAGGAATCAGGAACATATACAAAAAGGAGAGCAGAGACCCCTGCAAGAAGAGAAAAAGAGCAAAGAGACTGGGGATGAGAAAGAGAGCAGAGATGCTTGCAGGGAGAAAAAGCTAAGCAGTAATGTTACAGCTTGCAGACTGAGGAAGAAAGCAGAGACAGCGCTACACAGGGAAATGGGGGGAGGAAAGAGACAGAAAGAAAAAGACAGACAGACATATATTCTAGCACCCGTTCATGTAACGGGCTTAACAACTAGTAGTACAGAAAGCAGTGAAGAGAATCCGGTGGAATCATAGAACCTAGATGATAGACCTATGATGATTATGAGCATGCTTGGTTATAGCTGATGTTGTTGTATTACTCTTAGATTATATTTGAGGTCTATTTTTTCTCCACCTTTTTATATATGAGCTGTTTAGTTTCCCCAGACAGAAGAGAGCATTTTGTATTTGCTGATAATTTCTACTCTGCCTTGTATCTAGTGGAAAATGAAAGTCCTAACCTGGGACTTTTACAGAATAGGGACTTGACTTTCCTGTATTTTGACCCAGACAAGGAATGAGAAAACAAAACCTCTGATAAACTGCACCGCAATAGTCTGTTCTATGTACTGTAATTACCGTATTTTTTGCTCCATAAGACACACTTGACCATATGACACACCCTAGATTTAGAGGAGAAAAACAAGAAAAAAACATTCTGAACCAAATTCGCCTTGCCAGGCTCTGCACCTTGTCCCACTTCCCTGCCAGGCTCTGTACCTTGTCCCCTCTCTGGTGGTCTAGTGGTAGACTGGGACAGGGTGGGAAGGGACAGAGCATAGGACAGGAAGGGACAAGGCACAGATGTCAAGGCAGATGACTTTTTAAAATACACAATGTCACCTCGGTAACAACTATAGAAAAATAGACAAATATAGTGCAAAATATAGACAGCAGATATAAATTCTCAAAACTGACACATTTTGATCACTAAATTGAAAATAAAATCATTTTTCCTACCTTTATTGTCTGGTGATTTCTTTCTTTCCTTCCGCAGGCCCAACAATTGTCCCTTCCTCCCTCTCTCCTTCCTATGTCCCCCTCAATGCCTTCCAGCCTTTGTCCTCTTCCTCCCCCCCCCCCCCCCCCGTTGTCTGGTGATTTCTTTCGTTCTTTCCTTCCTCAGGCCCAATAATTGTCCCTTCCTCCCTCCCTCCTGTTCCCCTCACTGCCTTCCAGCCTCTGTCCTCTTCTACCCCCAAGCCTGCTTGCCTGCCTGCCTGCCCACTGAATTTAATTACCTCCCGCTGCTGCTACTGTGAGGACACTTCTGGCTCAGCAGTGCGGCACCCAGAAGGGCCAGGCGGGTGTAGCAATTGCACGCCGCCGACCCAGAATCCTTACTCCCGACATCAATTTTGATGTCAACGACAGACAATGGCTGGCCCGGACCTTCTCGATGATATCAGAATTGACGTCGACGGTAAGGCTTCTGGGCTGGCGGCGTGCAATTGTTGCACCCGCCTGGTCTTTCCCTTCTATGAGCAGCGGCGGCCTTTCTACCAGCAGCGCCTGGCCTTTCCCTTCTTCTACCAGCAGTGGCGGGGGGAGGGGGGGGGATTTGGATATTCACTCCATTGGACGCACCCTTTTTTTCCACCCACTTTTTTTGGGGGAAAAAGTGCATCTTATGGAGCGAAAAATACGGTATATTTTATACTGTTTTGAACATGCAAGACTATACCTCTTTTAAGACCTTCTTCTTTCAATTGCTTTGGGATAGGACTGCCATACTCGTCATCCACAGACCGGAACATTCTTTTCACCAGGACACTGCCACTACATAAAGAAACAAGAAACCCAACTCTTGGTAAAAAGCCATTTCTACATAATATGAAAGAAGAACAGCATTGCCATTATCATCAGAGGCTGTCTTGGATAGAAAGGCTTGCAGTCAATTCTCACTGTTTGCTAGACTTAAAGCTGGTATTACAGTCTTTCTTTTCTCAGACCTATAGGGCTTAACTGCTTCAGTATTTGCAGTAGAGGTAGCAGTACTGATGGCTAAGTCCTTCTCATCATTCTTGTTCTTACTCTTCAATCTATGTCTATTTCTACTACTCCCTGAAATTGTACTTTGGTTTTAATTTGGTTGCATACACTATAATGCTCTGATGCCCCTTGGGAAGGGCTGTAGCAAGCCTTGAAAGAAAGGTATGCATAAACATAATGGCTGTGATCCAGTAAATGGAGCTCAAAATTAGGCATCGCGATGATCCATGCTAAGCAAGTATTCTATAAAGGGTGCTCCATGTAGAGTTTCCTTTATAGAAAACTAACTTAGTGAACATTTCTTTGGAAGCCAACATTTACACCTGCCGAAAGCTGGTGTAAATGCTGGTACTCAATTTTTCATAGTTGCACAATTGATAATATTCTATAACATCGCGTCTGACTTCTTGGAACGGCCTTGATCCTCTCATGCCATGCCCATGGCCACACCCCTTTGGAGTTGCATGCTATGAAATTTAGGCACGCATAAAATTATAGTGCATAAGGCAGATGCACGCATAACTCCAAATTGCTGCCAATTAACACTAATTATTGATTGCTGACATCTGATTAGTTAATTATTTGCATACAGTTCTGCAATTGGTGCCGACATTTGTATGCTCAACTTTGGGTGATCTATACAGAATCCAGAGGTAAGGGCCTTTTTACGGCATTTTTTTGGAAATGGAGCTAATTTTGGTTTTCTATGAGAGGGCATGAAGACTCACAATTTAAATATTTTGATTTCTAATTCTTAACTACTTTTTTTTTAAGTATTTGAATAATTTCTTTTTCATATATTAAAAAAAAAAATATACAGAGCATCTATAACTTGGCACCAACACATATGTGCCATTTATGTACATCAAAGATGCCCATATAGCACAGTTACTTACCGTAACAGGTGTTATCCAGGGACAGCAGGCAGATATTCTTGACTGATGGGTGACGGCACCGACGGAGCCCTGGTACGGACAATTTTAGAGTGATTGCACTCTAAGAACTTGGAAAGTTCTAGCAGGCCGCACCGCGCATGCGCGAGTGCCTTCCCGCCCGACAGAGGCGCGCGGTCCCCAGTTAGGATAAGCCAGCTAAGAAGCCAACCCGGGGAGGTGAGTGGGACGCAAGAATATCTGCCTGCTGTCCCTGGATAACACCTGTTACGGTAAGTAACTGTGCTTTATCCCAGGACAAGCAGGCAGCGTATTCTTGACTGATGGATGACCTCCAAGCTAACAAAAAGAGGAATGGAGGGTAGGTTGGCCATTAGGAAAACAAATTTTGCAAAATAGATTGGCCGAAGTGTCCATCCCGTCTGGAGAATGCATCCAGACAATAGTGAGATGTAAAAGTGTGAACTGAGGACCATGTAGCAGCCTTGCAGATTTCCTCAATAGGCGTGGAACGGAGGAAAGCCACAGATGCTGCCATAGCTCTAACTCTATGGGCCGTGACAGAACCTTCCAGTGTCAGTCCGGACTGAGCATAACAAAATGAAATGCACGCTGCAAGCCAATTTGACAACGTACGTTTAGTAACAGGACGTCCTAATTTATTCGGATCAAAGGACAGAAAGAGTTGGGGAGATGATCTGTGGGGCTTAGTACGCTCTAAATAGTAAGCTAGAGCCCGCTTACAGTCCAAAGTATGCAGAGCCTGTTCTCCAGAATGCGAGTGAGGTTTCGGAAAGAAGACAGGCAGATTGGTTGAGATGGAATTCAGAGACAACCTTAGGGAGAAACTTTGGATGTGTACGCAGAACCACCTTGTCATGATGGAAGACTGTAAAAGGTGGATCTGCAACTAGTGCATGTAGCTCACTGACCCTCTTGGCAGAGGTAAGAGCAATAAGGAAAAGTACCTTCCAAGTGAGAAACTTGAAAGAAGCGGTAGCCAAAGGTTCAAATGGAGGCTTCATTAAGGCGGAAAGAACTACATTGAGATCCCAGATAACAGGAGGGGCTTTAAGAGGTGGTTTCACATTGAAAAGACCCCGCATGAATCTGGACACCAAGGGATGAGCTGAGAGGAGTTTTCCATGGACTGGCTCATGAAAAGCAGCAATAGCACTGAGGTGGACTCTGATGGAAGTAGACTTGAGGCCAGAGTCAGACAAAGAAAGAAGATAATCCAACAACGTCTCCACTGCGAGGGAAGTGGGATCAAAATGATGAAGAAGACACCAGGAAGAAAATCGAGTCCACTTCTGAAGGTAACATTGCAGAGTGGCCGGTTTCCTGGATGCGTCCAGAATGGAGCGAACGGGCTGAGACAGAAGATGATCAGTTGAATTCAGCCCGAGAGATACCAAGCTGTCAGGTGCAGAGACTGGAGGTTGGGATGCAGAAGGGTCTCCTGATCCTGTGTAAGCAGAGAAGGAAACAGAGGAAGTAGAATAGGTTCCCTGGAGCTGAGTTGAAGTAGAAGGGAGAACCAATGTTGCCTGGGCCACCGTGGAGCAATCAGAATCATGGTGGCTCGTTCCCTCTTGAGCTTGAACAAGGTTCTTAACATGAGAGGCAGAGGAGGGAAAGCGTACAGGAACAGATTGGACCAATCGAGGAGAAATGCATCTGCTGCCAGACGGTGAGGAGAGTAGAGTCTGGAGCAGAATAGGGGCAGCTGGTGATTGTGAGGAGCTGCAAAGAGGTCTATCTGAGGAGTGCCCCACTGAACGAAGATGGACTGCAGAGTTAAAGGATCGAGTGTCCACTCGTGAGGCTGGAGAATTCTGCTGAGCTTGTCCGCCAAGGAATTCTGTTCTCCCTGAATGTAGATAGCTTTCAGGAATAGATGGTGATCTGTGGCCCAAGCCCAAATCTTCTGGGCTTCTTGGCACAAGAGGCGAGAGCCTGTCCCACCCTGCTTGTTGATGTAGTACATCGCAACTTGATTGTCTGTGCACAGCAGGAGGACTTGAGGAAAGAGAAGATGCTGGAAGGCCTTGAGGGCATAAAACATTGCTCTGAGTTCCAGGAAATTGATGTGATGCTTCATTTCCTGAGCTGTCCAAAGTCCTTGAGTTTGGAACTCGTTCAAATGAGCTCCCCAGGCATAAGGGGAGGCGTCGGTGGTGATGACAAGTTGATGAGGAGGTAGATGGAACAGAAGACCTCTGGAGAGATTTGAGAATATCAACCACCATTGTAGAGACTGACGAAGAGATGATGTTACAGATATGTGACGTGAGCAAGGATCCATCGCTTGGGACCACTGGGTAGCTAGGGTCCATTGAGGAGTGCGCAGGTGAAGACGTGCAAGTGGTGTGACATGAACTGTGGAGGCCATGTGACCCAAGAGTATCATCATTTGCTTGGCAGAGATAGAACATTGTGGAAGCACCTGCTGACATAGAGATTGAAGCGTTTGAAGACGATTGGACGGCAGGAACGCTCTCATGAGGACTGTGTCCAAGATTGCTTCAATGAATTGAAGTCTCTGAGTGTGGATGAGATGAGATTTGGGTAGATTGATCTCGAACCCCAGCAAACGTAGAAATAGAATGGTCTGGTTGGTGGCCTGGAGTACTGTCTGAGATGAATTGGCCTTTATCAACCAATCGTCCAGGTAAGGAAACACCTGAAGGTGGTGGGAACGTAGAAAAGCAGCCACCACAATCAGACATTTGGTAAACACTCTTGGAGAGGAGGCAAGACCGAAGGGTAGCACCTTGTACTGGTAATGACAACGATTGATCATGAAGCGTAGGTACTGTCTGGAGGCCAGATTGATCGGTATAGTAACATAGTAACATAGTAGATGACGGCAGATAAAGACCCGAATGGTCCATCCAGTCTGCCCAACCTGATTCAATTTAAAAATTTTTTTTTTTTTTTTCTTAGCTATTTCTGGGCGAGAATCCAAAGCTTTACCCGGTACTGTGCTTGGGTTCCAACTGCCGAAATCTCTGTTAAGACTTACTCCAGCCCATCTACACCCTCCCAGCCATTGAAGCCCTCCCCTGCCCATCCTCCTCCAAACGGCCATACACAGACACAGACCGTACAAGTCTGCCCAGTAACTGGCCTAGTTCAATCTTTAATATTATTTTCTGATTCTAAATCTTCTGTGTTCATCCCACGCTTCTTTGAACTCAGTCACAGTTTTACTCTCCACCACCTCTCCCGGGAGCGCATTCCAGGCATCCACCACCCTCTCCGTAAAGTAGAATTTCCTAACATTGCCCCTGAATCTACCACCCCTCAACCTCAAATTATGTCCTCTGGTTTTACCATTTTCCTTTCTCTGGAAAAGATTTTGTTCTACGTTAATACCCTTTAAGTATTTGAACGTCTGAATCATATCTCCCCTGTCTCTCCTTTCCTCTAGGGTATACATATTCAGGGCTTCCAGTCTCTCCTCATATGTCTTCTGGTGCAAGCCTCCTATCATTTTCGTCGCCCTCCTCTGGACCGCCTCAAGTCTTCTTACGTCTTTCGCCAGATACGGTCTCCAAAACTGAACACAATACTCCAAGTGGGGCCTCACCAATGACCTGTACAGGGGCATCAACACCTTCTTTCTTCTACTGACTACGCCTCTCTTTATACAGCCCAGAATCCTTCTGGCAGCAGCCACTGCCTTGTCACACTGTTTTTTCGCCTTTAGATCTTCGGACACTATCACCCCGAGGTCCCTCTCCCCGTCCGTGCATATCAGCTTCTCTCCTCCCAGCATATACGGTTCCTTCCTATTATTAATCCCCAAATGCATTACTCTGCATTTCTTTGCATTGAATTTTAGTTGCCAGGCATTAGACCATTCCTCTAACTTTTGCAGATCCTTTTTCATATTTTCCACTCCCTCTTCGGTGTCTACTCTGTTACAAATCTTGGTATCATCTGCAAAAAGGCACACTTTTCCTTCTAACCCTTCAGCAATGTCACTTACATACATATTGAACAGGATTGGCCCCAGCACCGAACCCTGAGGGACTCCACTAGTCACCTTTCCTTCCTTCGAGCGACTTCCATTAACCACCACCCTCTGGCGTCTGTCCGACAGCCAGTTTCTGACCCAGTTCACCACTTTGGGTCCTAACTTTAGCCCTTCAAGTTTGTTCAACAGCCTCCTATGAGGAACTGTATCAAAGGCTTTGCTGAAATCCAAATAAATTACATCTAGCATATGTCCTCGATCCAGCTCTCTGGTCACCCAATCAAAAAATTCAATCAGGTTCGTTTGGCACGATTTACCTTTTGTAAAGCCATGTTGCCTCGGATCCTGTAACCCATTAGATTCAAGGAAATACACTATCCTTTCTTTCAGCAACACTTCCATTATTTTTCCAACAACTGAAGTGAGGCTCACCGGCCTGTAGTTTCCTGCTTCATCCCTGTGACCACTTTTATGAATAGGGACCACATCCGCTCTCCTCCAATCCCCAGGAATCACTCCCGTCTCCAGAGATTTGTTGAACAAGTCTTTAATAGGACTCGCCAGAACCTCTCTGAGTTCCCTTAGTATCCTGGGATGGATCCCGTCTGGTCCCATCGCTTTGTCCACCTTCAGTTTTTCAAGTTGCTCATAAACACCCTCCTCCGTGAACGGCGCAGAATCTACTCCATTTTCTCGTGTAACTTTGCCGGACAATCTCGGTCCTTCTCCAGGATTTTCTTCTGTGAACACAGAACAGAAGTATTTGTTTAGCACATTTGCTTTCTCCTCATCACTCTCCACATATTTGTTCCCAGCATCTTTTAGCCTAGCAATTCCATTTTTTATCTTCCTCCTTTCACTAATATATCTGAAAAAATTTTTATCTCCCTTTTTTACATTTTTAGCCATTTGTTCTTCCGCCTGTGCCTTCGCCAAACGTATCTCTCTCTTGGCTTCTTTCAGTTTCACCCTGTAGTCCTTTCTGCTCTCCTCTTCTTGGGTTTTTTTATATTTCATGAACGCCAACTCTTTCGCCTTTATTTTCTCAGCCACTAGGTTGGAGAACCATATCGGCTTCCTTTTTCTTTTGTTTTTATTGATTTTCTTCACATAAAGGTCCGTAGCCATTTTTATCGCTCCTTTCAGCTTAGACCACTGTCTTTCCACTTCTCTTATGTCCTCCCATCCTAACAGCTCTTTCTTCAGGTACTTTCCCATTGCATTAAAGTCCGTACGTTTGAAATCTAGGACTTTAAGTATCGTGCGGCCGCTCTCCACTTTAGCCGTTATATCAAACCAAACCGTGTATGTGAGTGTATGCTTCTTTGAGATCGAGGGAACATAGCCAGTCGCCTTGATTGAGAAGAGGGTAAAGAGTGGCTAAAGAGAGCATTCTGAATTTCTCTTTGACCAAGCATTTGTTGAGATCGCGAAGATCTAGGATGGGTCTGAGATCTCCTGTTTTTTTGGGAACTAGAAAATAACGGGAGTAGAATCCCTGCCCCTTTTGATCTAGAGGAACTTCCTCTATGGCGTTCAGAAGGAGGAGGGATTGAACCTCCTGAAGAAGCAGTGAAACCTGAGGAGTGTTCAAAGCAGACTCTCTTGGCAGACTTTGGGCAGGGAGTGTCTAAGTTGAGAGAGTAGCCGTGGCGGATGATGTTGAGGACCCACTGATCCAAGGTGATGGTTTCCCAACGGCCTATGAAAAGAGTAAGGCGTCCTCCTATGGGCTGCGGAAGGTGGGCGGCAGGATGGAGACTGGCTATGTCCTGGAGAACCAAGTCAAAAGGGTTGAGTGGATTTTTGTGAAGGGGGAGGCTTCACCTGTTGTTGCTGCTGTGCTGGTCTAGCAGCTTGCCTCTGTTGTTGCCTCTGACGCCTGGGTTGCTGCGGGGCCTATGGTAAAGGACGAGCCACAAATCTACGCTGGTAGGCCGACTGCTGGCGAAAAGGCCTGGTAGGTGGGGTTTTCTTTTTCGTTTTAAGGAGAGTGTCCCACCGAGTCTCATGAGCTGAGAGCTTTTGGGAAGTGGAGTCCATGGATTCTCCAAACAGCTCATCCCCCAAGCAAGGTGCATTGGCCAGGCGATCTTGGTGATTGACATTGAGTTCTGAAACTCTAAGCCAGGCCAGTCGCCGCATGGCCACTGACATAGCCGTGGCCCTAGAGGTCAGCTCAAAGGTATCATAGATTGATCTGACCATGAACTTATGAAGTTGTAAGAGCGATGAAGAAGTTTGGCGAAAGGCAGATCTTTTACGGTCAGGGAGGTATTTCTCAAAAGTTGACAAAGTTTGAATGAGATGCTTAAGGTAGAACGAAAAATGGAAAGCCCAGATCTATTAGCTAGCATCACATTCTGATACAACCGTTTGCAAAACTTATCCATGGCCTTACCTTCTCTGCCAGGAGGGACAGAGGCGTACACACTAGCCCCCATGGATTTCTTTAAAGTAGATTCCACCAGTAAAGACTCATGGGGGAGTTGCGGTTTGTCAAAGCCCGGAATAGGTATGACCTTATATAAGGAGTCCAGTTTGCGAGGAGCTCCTGGAATGGTCAAAGGTGTCTCTAGATTTTTATAGAAAGTCTCTCGCAAAATATCATGGAGAGGCAATTTTAAGAATTCCCTTGGAGGCTGGTCAAAGTCCAGTGCATCGAGAAATGCCTTGGATTTTTTGGATTCAGCCTCCAAGGGAATAGAGAGAGAGTCGCACATCTCTTTGAGAAAAGAGGTGAAAGAAGTTGCATCAGGTTTGGAGGACGGATCTAAACCAGAAGGATCCTCGTCCCCTGACGAACACTCTCCCTCAGAGAGGAAAGGCTCCTCTGAATCAGCCCACAGATCAGGGTCCCTCACTTGAAAGCTACGGTCCCGTGACTCCGGTGTGGAGGGTTCTAGGTGTCGAGTTTTGTGAGTCGACTTACCAGACCTCTGAGAAACGGTACCGGGAGATGTTATCGGGTGTGCCGGTGCCGAAGTTTGCACCGCCTGGTGTAAAGACCTCGGTTCCGGCGCCAAAATTGGCATGGACACCGAGGAAGCTGTATGTACCGGTACCGACAAAGTGGATACCGATAAAAGAGGCTGCTCCACTGCCGGTACCGGTAGCTCAGACCGGACCGGGACTGGAAGGCTCGGTGTCAGAAGAGCAGGCAGGAGCTGCTGCAATTGCTCTTTGAGCTGTACTTGCAGGACGGCGGCAATTCGCTCGTCCAGCGAAGGCACCGGTACCGCTTTTTTCTTCTGCGGTACCTTTGGTGCCGCTCTACACTCCGAAGAGGAACCCGAGGTTGAAGGGCTAACCTCAATCGGAGCGGAGCGCTTCTGCGGGCGCCTCGAGGTTGGCAGGATTGGGCTCGCTGCCACTGAGACCGGAGGACGCTCCAGCGGGGAAGGCTTCTTAGCCGGCTTACCTGAGGGATGTGACGCCGGCACAGTGTTGCGTGGCGTCGATGAGGTAGGTGCCGACTGCGTCGGGGCCAAAGTCGGGACCGGTGCCGCCGAATCCGACATCTCGGTACCAAATAAAAGTTGCTGTTGGATCTGGCGGTTTTTTAACGTTCTCTTTTTTAGAGTGGCACAGCGGGTGCAGGTGGACGCCCGATGGTCAGGACCCAGGCACTGTAAGCACCAGTTGTGCGGGTCAGTGAGGGAAATGGGCCTTGCGCACCGCTGGCACTTCTTAAAACCGGGTTGGGGGGGCATGAACGTGAAAACGGCTTCTGCCAAATCGAAGGCCGAGGCCTCAGCAGCAGGCCCCGCCGGGGCGAACCCGAAAAAGAGAGGAAAAAAAAAGAAAATTCTTTTTTTTTTTTTTTAAATTATAAAATAAGAAAAGAAAAAAGGGGAATACAAATTCCGAAAAGGTTTACGCGAGCGGGAAGGCGAATGAGAAAAAAGTTTTCAACAGCCGTTGAAAGTGCGTCTTCTTAGCTCCGCGGAAACTAAGAAACTGGGGACCGCGCGCCTCTGTTGGGCGGGAAGGCACTCGCGCGTGCGCGGTGCGGCCTGCTAGAACTTTCCAAGTTCTTAGAGTGCAATCACTCTAAAATTGTCTGTACCGGGGCTCCGTCGGTGCCGTCACCCATCAGTCAAGAATATGCTGCCTGCTTGTCCTGGGATAATAGCAGGTTTATGCATAAGTGCACTAGATACCATTCTGTAAGGTTGCATTTAAGTACTATAGGAGGAAATATAGGTTGCATTTAAGTACTATAGGAGGGAATATAGGTTGCATTTAAGTACTATAGGAGGGAATTCAATAAGCAGTGCTGAAAATTTTGTGCTCAAAAAATTATTGAGTGCTAAGCACTAGTCCGTAAAGAAAAGATGCCCTTTATACAGTGCAGATCTGGTGCTTAACTTTGGGTGCCATAAGTTATGTCTGCTAAAAGCAGTTATACTTGCTGGTGCTCAACTTAGGTGCGCTTTGAGAAAATTCTGTTATTCTGCGTGCAACATTTTGGAAACACCCCTGACTTGTCCTTAGCCATGTCTCCTGTTCAGATACGCACCATGAGAGGAGGGCATCAGGTCTTAAATAGCAGTCAGTTGCACATGCAAATTCTAACTTATGCCAATTGACTGCAATAATTGGTTGTTAGCATCCAATTATTGTTAACGAAGGACTTGTTGCATGTGCAACTTAGGCACACACACCAATTTCAGTGCACAACTTTGGGGTGCCACATATAGGATCCAGGGGATAGTGTGTAGCTGCAAGGGGGATGTAAAAGTGGGCAGAGCATGGGTGAGCTAAGGGCTTATCTCCAATTTACACGCATAGGTTACAGAATACTTGATGTTATACGCTTTGTGCGGTGCTTTTAGGCATGCTCATTTATCCCTGTGATAGAGCAGGTATAAATGGTTGCACCTAAATTTTGGCATACCAGTATGCTAGTATTCAATAATGGCAGCTTGGTGTGCGGATGCTGTTTTAGACTTGGCATTCTGGGTATGGCACGGGAGTGCCTCACTGGAGGCGCCATTACACAATTGCCCCATACCCCCTCATTCTATAAACCTCAAATTTCTAACTAGCAAGAAAATTTGCGCACACAGTTTATAGAATAAGGTTCGATGAGCATGGAATTTATTCAAAAAGTGGTTGTTAGTAGGCGTTATTGGCTCTAATTGGCACAAAGGCATACTAATTAGCAGTTACATGTGTAATTGCCCTTAGTCAATAAATTGCGTGATCTAATTCCATAGCACATAACTTCAAGAGGGGCATAGGTATGTTAGGGGTGTGCCAGGTATACTTTCTGGATTTGTTTTTTTAAGAATCAGTCTGGACCTGAGGTAGTTATGCGCCTGAGTTATAGAATACTGTCATTTATGTGCCTAACTGCTTACAGTCAGGCATGAACATTTACGCCAGCCAATGAGCTGGCTTACGTGCTTGTGCCTATAGCTAGGTGCGTAAATGTGGACTTATGGAATTCCCAGCGTGCTTCATCCAGGCGCAAACGTTTCAGCAACCTTTTATGAATTTGCCCCAAAGTGTAAGCTACGCAGATCAATTAAAAAAAAAAAAAAAAAATCCCCCCCACCTACTTTCATTTTAATTGTACTTTTTAGGGAGCAGAATGTGAAAAAATGTACACGAATGTGAAGACTTTTATAAGGCCCTTTCCCGCTCCTCCTATAACCTGGCACTGCCATTTACATGCTAAGTGCACATATAAGTTCTAGACTACTAGCACTTACTGATGTGACTATTACAGTTACATATGTATGTGCTAGCTGGGTGCTGAGCACATACATGAATGCAAGGGGGTGAGCACAGGAGGAGGCACATGGGCAGGGCATGGACATGTCCAACATTTACACATATAGCTTACAGAGTGCTATAAGTTATGCACTAAAGTACTGCATTTAAAGTTGCATATTTATACCTTGGTGTAAGTTGGCACACCTAAATGTAGGCGTGTATATGCTGACTTACGCTACTATTCTATGGTGGAATCTGGACACCCAGATGCCGTTATAGTATTAGTGCTCAGCGTGCTACATTGAAGCACCTAACTTCCTTTATAAGGAAGATATACTGACAGTGGCAACTGTAATAGTTTAGTACTGCAATCTGCCCTAATGCAATTTTCTTGTTAAAAGGAGGAATATTAATCAAAATAAATCAGCCAAAAGTCTGTCAAAATTTGGAACTGGATTCATAAAACTGTAATATATCTTCTTAAAACAGTTAGGTCTTTCTTTTTGCTGCAAATGTTTTAAATGGGGGGGAGGGGAAAAAAAGTCACATGTGACCTACCCTTCTCTCTCATCATCTGTATTATAGAAAACCTGTGGAGTGAGGCAAAAGTTACATCAGTGACATTTTAAGATTGCAACCATGGCTTCACACATCACTTAAAATGTTGCCCTTATTTTATCATTTCACTTCTTTTTTTTTTTTTTTTTTTACTTTACCCTGTACCCTGACCAAAGAACTACATATACATTTTTAAAACTGCATTTAGGTTAAGAAGGAACTACAACTTTTTGTGTTCTGTCGTATTCTGATTACGTATAGCCACCAACAGATATTCTTGAATTATACCCTTACCAGAGACTTAAATAGAACAGGTGTCAAAAAATACGGAGAAAAGACCTGAGTGTTCCCTGAGAGAAAACTCCGGAAACTACTATGACAAGTGCAAAATTGTCATACACAACACATCCTTGGTCTGAGAAAAACTCCGTTAAAGTTCAATATATATAATTCATAAACATCAAAATGTTCAAAATTGTTTAAATAGAATCAAAAACCCACACTTATCTTAATGGTTCTTAGGTATCCTCTGGTGTAGGATGTGTTGTATATGACAATTTTTCACCTGTCATAGTAGTTTCCGGAGTTTGCTCTCAGGGAACACTGAGGTCTTTTCTCCGTATTTTTGTTGACACCTGCTCTATTTAAGTCACTGGTAAGGGTATAATTGAAGAAAATCTGTTGGTGGCTGTACTTTATTTTTTGATATTCTGCTTGTCTTTAAGTATTTTTTGTCATAGTATTCTGATTACAGCATAAGGCTGCCAGCAGAAAAATAAAATGAATATTTGTCTTCATAATTCTCTAATTCAGTTAATATTGAGTCCACAACCATTTGGCAATTATAGCATTACAACAAATTATGGGGTCCTTTCACTAAGGTGTGCTAACCGATTTAGCGTGTGCTAATTGATTTAACGTGCATTAAATGCTAAGGTGCCCATAGAATATAATGGGCGCCTTAGCATTTAGCACACGCTAAATCAATTAGCGCACCCTACATCGGTTAGCATATGCTACATTGGTTCGTGCGCCTTAGTAAAAGGACCCCTATATTATTAATTTTCTAGGTAACCCTGATAAAATTACCAATTGATTTGAGCTGCCTTCTTGAGTGTTACATTGTATCTGTCTGTTGAAGAAGTAAAAAAACAATAGATATTTGGGAATGTATTACAAAAGAAACCAGATCCTAAGGGGAAGTTATTTTCACACTGGATAGTGAGACATGCAGTTAAAATGATTTCTCTCTCACATTGCCCCAGGGTCATAAGCATAATTGTTGGTTAAATCTCTCAGCGCTCATCCCAAATGTGTCTCTTCCCTCCTGCAACACCACTCTACAGTGGACAGCATTGTCAAAGATGTCACTAGAGGACATCTACAATTGTGTACAACAGTTTAGGCACCTTTAGTCAAACTGTACTTTCTGCAGATTTTAATGCATAGCTACTTGCGTGTTACCTTGAGAAAGGATAGTAAGAGTTGAGCCCGATGCCAGACAAGACTTATACGGCCTGTGTCCCACATGTGGTGAGAAACAAAGACAATCCAACATGAGGGAATGGAGCCCGATGTGTCCTGCACATGCCGAAAGACCATGAAGAGTGGCCAAGTCCAACATGGGGGAACGGAGCCCGATGTCAGAATGACTTGTACAGTCTGTGTCCTGCACAAGGCACAAGACAGGTGAAGGTTCGACAACTCCAGTATGTTGATCATTTTATTGTCACATACTGAGAGTGGGGGAACTGCACAGCTTTGGAGGGAGGGGAAAGCATCTTGACTGGTAAGTTGAATACTGTCAGCAATACACCATATATCATCCCTATCATGGTTGGCATGATGGTGACTTCACAACCAGCATTTAAACATGGGTGACCTGGGCCTACAGAGAGTGGTGGGTGAGGCTCTGATCACCTTGTTGGGCAAACTGGATGGACTATGAGTGTCTTTTTCGGCCATCATTTACTGTGTTACTATGTTATCTATTTGCCAGTTTAAACAGATTGAAATAATAAATAAGTGAATATAGCAGATGCAAAAGTTTTAACACCATTCCAGTTGATTCATTACTCCATTTTTTATGAAGTCGTAAATAAGGCCCAAAAGGTTTAGTCACTCGTTAGGCCTTCAATTAGTCAGGCGAAGATAATTCCATGGTTGAAGAAGAACTCTAAGGGGCATAGTTATCAATGTTGGTTGCCATCAAGATGAGTTATTGTGCCGCTAATTCACACTATTTTAGCACAGGCCATCACTGGGTTTATCAGTATAATAGCCCATCTTAACAGTAGGCCAGGTTAATAATTTCCTTCTTACTTTTCTAACCTCTCAGCTTGTGACTGTTGCTCTGTATTCTTACAACTACTATGGACTTCTTTAAGGAGCCACTGGAGCATTCAAATAATGAAAATTATTTATAGCAAGTAGGCTATAAATAAACCTTTAGATGCTTCCTGCAAGCAATTTCAACTATTAGAAACATTATTAAGAAAGAGAAATACAGTATATGCAGCTTTTAAAGTCAAGGAAAGATTTGGAGGAACAAAGAAAATTTATGCTAGAACTGCCTGAAAACTGTTACTGTTACTATAGGGAGATGTTGATGCCCCTATGTACGTCATTGGTGAGGCCACACGGAGTATTGCATTCAGTTTTGAAGGCCGTTTCTGGTGAAGGATATAAAAAGACTCAAAGCGGTCCAGAGGAAGGCAACGAAAATGGTAAGGGGTTTGAACAAAAAAGAAATATGAGAAGAGACTGGAAGACCTAATGTATACTCTGGAGGAGAGGAGGGACAGGGGAGATATGATGCAGATATTTAAATACTTGAAAGGTATTAATAAAGAACCAAATCTTTTCCAGAGAAGAGAAAATGGTATAATTAGAGGGCATAATTTGAAGTTGCAGGGAGGAAGACTTAGGAGCAATGTTAGGAAATTCTTCTTTATGGAGAGGGTGGTAGATGCCTGGAATGCCCTCCCAAGGGAAATGGTGGAGAGAAAAATAGAGATAGAATTCAAAAAAGCGTGAGATAAACATAGAGGATCTCTAATTAGAAAACAAATGTAAATTAAAGAGCTAAGGCCGGTACTGGATAGACTTGCACGGTCTGTGTCCTATATGTGATGATTTGGTATAGGATTGGGCTGGGGAGGGCATTAATGGGAACTCCACTAACTTGGAACATGAGGATGTTACTGGCCAGACTTTATGGTAGATATCCTGCAAATAGGATGGTTGGATAGGCTGGAGTGAGCTTGGACGGCAACTTCAGCATTTGGAACCTAGGACAATACCAGGTTGACTTTACACTCTATGACCCAGAAATATCAAAGAAGAGACAAGTTAATTTAATCATGTATTTTAATGGGTATAACTAATGGGCAGACTGGATGGACCGTTCAGGTCTTTATCTGCCATCATTTACAGTTACATAACAGAATATATAGATGACTGCAAATAACGTACTGAAAAATTTAGTTGCCCTGGAGTAGTTGTCCATAGCACAGTATTTCTTATATAATAATGATATGCAAGGGAGAGTTGTCAGAAGGACCTTTTCTATGACCTCTTCACAAAAGTCACTGTGCAAAGGAAAACCATGTATGCAAAGGAAAACCATGATAAACCTGAAACCTTTTGGGGAAAAAGAGTGTTTTGGATTATAAAGAGCATGAGCAAGAGAAAAGATGAAACATTTGAAAAACAATAAGACATCTTCATGCAAACTGTTAATCAGAAGGGTGACTCTTGTGATTTGGAGTTGTGCCATCCAGTGGCACAGAAAATATTGCACAGATAGAACTGAAGAATGCAATCAACCAATATCAATGTATATTAGAAGTTAATGTCCCACAATCAGTGAAGAAATTGAAATAGGTTGGAGTTTTCAGCAACAAACTTACAGGAAAGAAAGATACTCAATTTGAGATGGTTTTCACAGTGGATATTATGCAAAATTTGGGGCGAGATCTCAAACTTTCAGTGCACTTTCTATATTCACATTTGGACTTCTTCACCGCAAATCATGCTGCAGTCAGTGACAAACATGGCGAAAGGTTTCACCAGGACATTGCCACTATGGAGAAAAGATATCAGAGCAACTAGAATCCATCAAAGCTGGCTGACTATTGTTGGACACTATAACGAGATGTGCCAGACACCGAATACAAACGAAAATCAGCAGGAAAATATTTTTAGTCACGGTGAACTATCACAACGTATCAGAAACTTTGTGCATTAAAACATGTTATAGTCAATTAAAAATACCATTGTGTTTCTCAAAATTCCTATGTGATATAGTCAGTGGGAAATTATATTTGTGTTTATTTTGAAGGGGTCTATCATAATCACCAGTTTGTTTTAAAGAAGCATATCTTTTGGAAAATTAGGGAAATCTCTTTACTTTTAAATCACTGAGCTTTAAAATAATTTTCCTGTCCAGCTGCGTAACTTGGGCTTTTTCCAATTATTTCGAAAACATCTGAAAACGTGGCTATTTTCAAAAATGTAAATTCCGCTGCTCTCTATATAATCACTAATTCTTATTATATTTTCCTTCCTTTAAAACTCCTGTAAACCGTGCCGAGCTCTATCTCTATAGAGAAGATGTGGTATACAGTATAAGCTTAAGGTTTAAATTTGTTGTCCAGAGTTATGTGTTTTTACAGAAAGGGAGGTAGATGCATGGAATACTCTCCTGGTAGAGGTGGTGGAGACCACAACTGTGTCTGAATTCAAGAAAGTGTGGGACAGGCACGTGGGATCTCTTAGGGAAAGGAGGAGTTAGTGGATGTTGTGGATGGGCAGACTGGATGGGCCATATGGCCTTTATCTGCCATCATATTTCTATGTTTCTAAGTTATCTGTACTGTAGAAAGTTAAGTGGAACTTTAGCTACCTAAATGTAGGTGTATTAGCTCATAACTTGTATAAATCTTACCATGTAGAAAAGGCATTCCCTATGGTGTTTCAGGGGTTTGTGATTAATTTACCAATTGAAAAGTTTAGCATCTAATCTAATCTAATCTTACATTGGTGAGTCGCACAAACCTATTTATGCACATATCTTTATAGCCCATTTGGCCATGAATCATGCAAAGACTTCAAAGTATGAAGGCAAATCAAAAATTAAAGGCAAGTGTTAAATTACGCGATAACCAGAACAGAGCTAGTTAGTGGCATACCAAGGGTGGGGTGGGGGGGGAGGTCTGCCCCGGGTGCACGCCCCAAGGGGGTGCACAGCTGGCCACTGCCATCATCAGGAACAGGCCGGCGCCGAGTTCTCCCTCCCTGCTTTTCTTCCTCGCAGGGCTGACCAACTCTCGCCACCCGACGCCAATTCTGACGTCGGAGAGGATGTTCTGAGCCAGCCAATCGCTGCCTGGCTGGCCCGGAACGTCCTCTCCGATGTTAGAATTGACATCGGGTGGCGAGAGTTGATCGGCCCCATGGGGAAGAAAAGCAGGGAGGGAGAATTCGGCGCCAGCCTGTTCCCGATGGCGGCAGTGGCAGCCTTTCCCCAGTGGCGGTAGCAGCAGCATGTTTCCAAATGGTGGTGGCATTGGGAAGACAGGGAGCCAGAAAGAAAGAAAGGGGGCAGGGTGGAACAAAGAAAGAAAGAAAAAAAATGGGGCACAGAGAGAGAGAGAGAGAGAAAAACAGACATACAGAAAGAAAGGGGGCATGGAGAGTGAAAGAAAGAAGGGGGCAGGGTGAAAGAAGAAATGGGGCACGGAGAGAGAGAAAGAAAGAGAGAGAGAGAGAGAGAACGACAGACATACAGATAGAAAGGGGGCATGGAGAGAGAAAGAAAGAAGGGGCAGGGTGAAACAAAGAAATGGGGCACGGAGAGAGAGAGAAAAAGACAGACATACAGAAAGAAAAGGGGCATGGAGAGAGAAAGAAAGAAGGGGGCAGGGTGAAAGAAAGAAAGAAATGGGGCATGAAGAGAGAGAGAGAGAAAGACAGACATACAGAAAGAAAGAGGGCATGGAGAGAGAAAGAAAGAAGGGGGCAGGATGAAACAAAGAAAAAGTTGGGGGAGGGAATGAGGTCTGGAGGAGAGGAAGCATACAGGAGGCTGAAAGAAGGGAAGAAATATTGGATGCACAGTCAGAAGAATAAAGTGCAACTAGAGACTGATGAAATTACCAAACAAAGATAGGAAAAATGATTTTATTTTCAATTTAGTGATCAAAATATGTCCGTTTTGAGAGTTTATATATGCTTCCTATATTTTGCACTATGGCCCCCTTTTACTGAACCGCAATAGCGTTTTTTAGCGCAGGGAGCCTATGAGCGTCGACAGCAGCGTGGGACATTCAGTGCAGCTCCCTGCGCTAAAAACCGCTATCACGGTTTAGTAAAAAGGGAGGGGGTATATTTGTCTATTTTTGTATAGTTGTTACTGAGGTGACATTGCATAAAGTCATCTGCCTTGACCTCTTTGAAAACCCATGGAATATAAATGATACTTAACATTTTCTCTGCGTACAGTGTGCTTTGTATTTTTAAAATTTTATTGTTGGTAGATCATTTTGACTTGGCCACGAAGGTAAGGGGAAGGGAGGGAGGGGAGCTGCTGAAAGACATCTAGTAATCCTTGCAGGCTTGACTGTGTAGGGAATTATTTTTGTAAAATCATGTTTTGTTATGTGGCTGGTATTATTTACACTTTAATTTCTATGAATGAATAGAATGAAAATGATATAAAATTACTTGCTTGTTTTTATGTGCATGCGCTGAAGGAAAGTGGAGAGAGAATGGGCTGAGGATGCTGAAGGGAAATGGGTAAGAGAGAGTGGGGAGAAGACGCTGATTATAAATTGACAGTTGTACAGAATATTGTTTTTTTTATACTTTAATATAATAAGTTCAATATAAAACAATTCAAGGCTTGTGTGGATGGAATCAAGTCGTTTGCGGGGATGGGGACCAAGCTTACGGGGATTAGTCCAATAAAATGGTATTTTATTTCTCATTACAGTATTTGTTTTATTTTTATTTGTTAATTTGTAAAGTGGTGATTGTTATGTATCAGTTTTTTCAAATTTACATCTACTGTCTTTATATTTTGCACAGTATTAGAGGACATGTATTACTGTTTTTGTGGTGTTGTGGTGTTGCATTGTAAGCAGAGTCTGGTTTCTTGGCGGTTCAGTTTAACTTTGTCTACATATTTCTATTTTTAGTTTGTGATTATTCCATATTGGGCGAGGGTGTATCTGTCTGTGTGTATGAAAGGGACATGGCTTTCTGATAGCATCGACTGTACAGGATCAATTGACTGTGCAGGATCTGGCTTGTTCAGTTTTACAATGTATGTGTTGGTGTTCTAGTGCTCACTGCAGTGTTTAAGATGCTGCCTTTTCCTAGGTACACTCTTGTTGTGCAATATGTGGATTGTTACTAAAAATCATATTTTTCATATAGATGGGGGGGGTGTCAAAAAATGATGGGCCCCGGGTGTCACATATGCTAGGTACGCCACTGGAGCTAGTGAAATGCAAAATATGTACTCGAACATTGCCTGTTGGATAGTTCGTCCATGCACAGTGCAGCACTCGGCCTTCAGTCATGTGGCAGCCATGAGGTCAGAAACATGGATGCTCCTTAGCAAGATTGCATCATTGAAGAACAACATGTAGTAGTGCGCTTTCTTTGGACAGAGAGAATTAAACCTGTGCAAATTCACCGTTAACATAAGAACATAAGAATTGCTGCTGCTAGGTCAGACCAATGGTTCATCCTGCCCAGCAGTCCGCTCATGCGGCGGCCCCAAGGTCAAGACCAGTGCTCCAAATGAGAACAGTTTCACCAGTTTAGCATGAACTTGTCCAACTTAGTATGGACATAACACCATGAATCAACAAAAGGTTTATGAATGGGTAAAAAGGTTTAAAGTAGGAAGAAAGTTGTAACCAATGAAAGTCGTTCTGGTTGCCTATCACCATTGTGCACACAAGAGCACATTGACAGGGTGGTTGCCTTGATTAGAGAAGACGGATGGATAACGGTGTCTCAGTTGGCTTAAAATTTGGATATCAGCTATGGATCTGCATTTGCCATTATGCATGATGACATGGGATACAGGAAAGTCTACACACGATGGGTTCCCAAACAGCCCAAGAAACAGTGTGTGAAGGTTGCGGTCTAGTTCCAGAGACGGTATGAAGAAGATCCGTGGATTCTGGAGAGAACTGTCACCGGCGACCTGACATGGGTGCATCACTGGGACCTGGAGAGCAAAAGACAAAGCATGCTGAAGTAAAGAAAGCGGTGCTCACCTGACTTCGAGAGCAGCTGAAAAACTTCTTATCTGAAGAAATGCAGAAGCTAGTTGAATGATACAAATGTGTTGTCTTGCATGGGGACTATGTGGAAAAGTGCTATGTTTAATTGTTCATAGTTACTTCCATTAAAGCTGTTAAATGTATTTTCCATTTACTTTTTGATATTCCCTTGTATATTTCTATTTAGCCGCATTATCATTTGATATTCAAATCCAATTTATGCCAGAACTTTAGTGGCAATTCTATAGGTGATGCCCAAATATAATCATCAATAACTCATAGATGTTATAGAATACTAGCACTTACATGAATGATTGGTGCAAATAATTGAAAGCATGCATATAAAGGCTAGGTGCACTTACCCCTGGATTACATAAGAACATAAGAATTGTCGCTGCTGGGTCAGACCAGTGGTCCATCGTGCCCAGCAGTCCGCTCACACGGTGGCCCCCCAGGTCAAAGATCAGTGCTCTAAATGAGTCCAGCCTCACCTGCGTACGTTCCAGTTTAGCAGGAACTTGTCCAACTTTGTCTTGAATCTCTGGAGGGGATTCTATATAGGTGGCCAAAAATTGCACACCCATAATTGAGCACAATCCTGAGCTGCATGCACAACAAGCAATTAAGAGTCAATAATTGCATGCTATCAATTATTGGTGTCAATTGTCATCAATTGAAATTTAAATGTGTAACTTGCTGTGTGCTGTTCTATAACACAGGTCACTCAAATCCCATAGCATTCAACCCAAAAGGGGGTATAGCCACGTGAAGGGTATGGGCGGGTCAGGTACATTCTGAAAAGTTGTGTGTTGTGCTATAGAATTATGTGGCAGTAGACCCAATTTGCACACCAGGATTTAAATCAGGTTTCAGCTGACATAAGTCCTCATACCCAGAGTTGGACATAAGAATTGGCACACTGTACCATTCTGGAAGGAGCGCCTTTTATTTATTTATTCAATTTTCAATACCGTTCTCCCAAGGGAGCTCAGAACGGTTTATATAAATTTATTCAGGTACTCAAGCATTGTTCCCTGTCTGTCCCTTCGAGCTCACAATCTACCTAATGTACCTGGGGCAATGGGGGATTAAGTGACTTTCCCAGGGTCACAAGGAGCAGCGTGGGTTTGAACCCACAACCCCAGGGTGCTGAGGCTGTAGCTTTAACCACTGTGCCACACACTCCAAAAGCAGTGAGAGCCGATTTTTCCTGGTGCCTAATTTACAGCACTATTTATGAAATCTGTCCGTTAACAACTGCAAAAGAGGGTGGGTGTGTCGCCAAGCGATACATGTAACTTATAGAATGCAGTTGCTTTGTGCTATTATTTTTTAATGGCTTACACAGATTCAGAAGCTGATACAGAATTGGTGCTAAGCTCACCCATTGTGGTGCCTGAATTTTGGCACCTATTAAAGCCGCGCCTGCAATTCCTGCGTGGTAAATGCAATGAAACCCATTCGATTCCTATGGGCATCATCACATTTGCCGTGCGGAAATTGCTAGTGTGTTTAAGCTCTTATCCAACCCACTTGTAAAGCACCCATATCTGTTTGTCATTTCCTGTATAGCAGAGGTAGGGAACTCCGGTCCTCGAGAGCCGTATTCCAGTCAGGTTTTCAGGATTTCCCTAATGAATATGCCTGAGATCTATTTGCATGCACTGCTTTCAATGCATATTCATTGGGGAAATCCTGAAAGGTTCATAGACAACGGCGCGAAAGACAAAAGCGCGCGCTGCCGCGCCACTCTAAATTACAGTTTTTAGGGGCTCCGACGGGGGGTTTTGTTGGGGAACCCCCTCAGCTTACTTAATAGACATCGCGCCAGCGTAATGGGGGGTTTGGGGGGTTGTAACCCTCCACATTTTACTGTAAACTGAACTTTTTCCCTATAAACAGGGAAAAAGTGAAGTTTTCAGTAAAATGTGGGGGGTTACAACCCCCCACAACGCGGCGCAATATCTATTAAGTAAAGTGGGGGGGTTCCCCCCCACGCTCCCCCGTCAGAGCGCTAAAAACAGTAATTTAGAGCGGTGTGGCGGCGTGCGCTGCGCTCAATTGTCTGGGAGTGCCTTTATCCCGGCGCGCTTTTGACCTGACACCATCCTGAAAACCCGAATGGAATACGGCTCTCGAGGACCGGAGTTCCCTACCCCTGCTGTATAGTCTCCTACCTATCTTCTTCATCATTCCCCTTCTAATTCCCTGCCTGAGCAGAGTGTATAGATTCATCCTTTTTGTCCTATGTGTCTATCATACTTAGATTATGAGCTCTTTGAGAAGGGACTGTCTCTTGTGTGTTTGATGTACAGCACTGCGTGCAGCTAGTAGAGCCATAGAAATAATAAATAGTAGTAGTAGTAGTAGGCTTTGAGAAAGAAGCCCATAGTGTTTTAAAATCAGGTGATTTGGTTTAGGATGAGCTGGGGAGGGCTTTGATAGAAGCTCCAGGGACAGGATGGCTAGCATAGGATGGAGTGGGCTTCAATGGCAACGCCAGCAGTGGGAACCTAAAGACAGTACCAGGCAGACTTCCATGGTCTATTGCCCAGAAATATTAAAGAAAAGACAATTTAAACATGTATAATGAGTGTGACTGGGCAGACTGGATGGACCGTTCAGGTCTTTATTTATTATCATTTACTATGTTACTATGTTAACAGTGCTTGAAAGTTTGGCACATTACCAGGTAAAAGTGGCCCTTAACTACTTCGGATGTTGTCCCATTTGGCATAAAATATGTGCTACATGAGATGGCTTTATTCTGTGCAAACTCTACATCACTTTGTAGAAACAAGCCGTGAGATCTGCCTGCTGATTCCTAAGGCGAGAATACTTCACTTTGGACTTACTACAATTATAAGATGAAATATTTCAGTGTAGGTTACTTTTGTGATGCTAGATCTTATTAATATATTGTATAATTAAAATAATTACTCGGAAAGCACTTAAATTACAACCTGTTTAATTCTCATAAAAATTGGAAAATTTCTTCTGTACTAAATGGGGCTCATGGATTATTTTGTGCAACAAATGGTCATAGAAAATAGATCCTTAATTCACAATTGCAGTTCTTTTGTAAACTCAAAGGTTTGTCGCTAGGATTAACATAAGAATTGCCGTACTGGGACTGGGAGGAGTAAGGTAGTGGTGGTTGGCGATTCCCTTCTGAGGGGTACAGAAGCATCCATCTGCAGACCAGACATGATGTCCCGGGAGGTATGCTGTCTGCCTGGTGCCAAAATCCAAGATGTTACGGAGAGATTGTCAAGACTCATCAAGCCTGATGACTATTATTCGATGCTGCTCATCCACATTGGCACTTTGCGAAAGTGACTTTGTGGCTCTGGGAGAGAAGGTGAAGCAGTCAGGTGCACAGGTGGTATTCTCGTTCACCCTCTCTGTCGAGGGTAAGGGCCCCGTCAGAGAACTACACATCCTGGAGATGAATGCATGGCTACATGAATGGTGTCGTCAAGAGTGTTTTGGCTTCTACGACCTTGGGATGATTTTCCAAGGGCTGCTGAGCAGGGATGGTATGCATCTATCAAAGAAGGGAAGAAGTGTCTTCAGCAGGAGGCTGGCTAATCTACTGAAGAGGGCTTTAAACTAGAAGTGATGGGGCATGGTGATCAAAGCCCCGGGGTGAGTATAAGCCCTCAGGTAAGTAAATCACTGAATACCTCTACATGGATGGGAAAAGGGGGGCATTTTCTGGAAAGCAGTATATACTAATGCTTGAAGTATGGGATACAAGATTCTGGATCTAGAAGCTGTAATGGAAGATGAGTTGAATATAGAGGTGATCACAAAGAAGTGGTTCACAGAGACCCATGACTGGGATGTAGTTTTACCAAACTATAATCTATTCAGGAAAGAAAGGGTAGGAAAAAAAAAGAAGGGCAGTAGCGTAATATGTTCAAGATCATATTAAAGCCACACAATTGCCGGATCTGCAGGGCAAGGAAGAGGCACTGTGGATCAATTTGGAAAGAGGGAATGGTGTGATATACAGGCCTCCTTCACAGATGGAAGAAGTGGACAGAGATTTAATATTAGACATTCAGAATAAATCTAAAAAAGGGGAAGTTTTACTAATAGGTGATTTTAACACGATTGGGGTATCCCTATTGCAGGGTCTTCTAGAAGTAGGGAGATCCTGGATTCTCTAGAAGGAGAACTATTCCAGAAAATTGGTAATGGAACCCATGCAGGATGGGGTCATACTGGACTTAGTGCTTACAAATGGGGAACGTGGTTCTGATGTTACAGTGGGTGATCATCTGTCATCTAGTGATCACTGCATGGTATGGTTTAATTTTAAGATGGGTATAATAGAGAGGGCTCAATCAAAAGTAAAGGTTCTAGACTTCTTTAAAACTAACTTTGTTCAGCTGGGAATTACATCAAGGAATTGTTGTCTGGATAGAAACATCTAGAAGGAGTAGAAATGCAATGGGCAAAACTGAAAGGAGTTATTGTAAGGGCAACAGAAATTTTTGTGAGGCAAGTATGTAAAAGTAAGAAGAAAAGAAGGCCACTTTGGTTCTCAAAAGTAGTAGATGAGAAGGTAAGGAATAAGAGGTTAGCTTTCATAGGGGGGAGTGTGTGGTGCAGGGGCTAGAACTACAGCCTCAGCACCCTGAGGCTGTGGGTTCAAATCCCTCGCTGCTCCTTGTGATCTTGGGCAAGACCCTTAATCCCCTCATTGCCACAGGTACACTAGGTAGAGTTTGAGCCCACCGGGTCAGATAGGGAAATATGATACAGTATCTGAATGTAAACCACTTAGGATATAAGCGGTATATAAATAATAAAATAAATAAATAAAAACTACAAAAGATCGCTGAAAGAAAAAGGCAGACAAAAATATCTGGAAAAGTTAAGAGAGGCTGGTCGAGTAGTCAAGAAAGCAAAGATACAAATGGAAGAAAAAATAGCTGACATGGTAAAATGAAGAGGTAAGACATTTTTTAGATATATCAGGGATAGGAAGAAGTGCAAAAGTAGCATTGTGAGACTCAAAAGTGAAGGGGAGAAATATGTAGAAGCTGATAAAGAAAAGGCTGAATTACTTAACAAATATTTCTGTTCCGTGTTCATGGCTGAAGCACTGGGAGCGGGACCACAGAAAACAAATGCAAATAGGGATAGAGGAGTAGTAGACCCTGATCAATTTTCAGAGGGGTGTGTTCATGAGGAGCTAGCTAAATGAAAGGTTGACAAAGTGATGGGGCTGGATGGTGTATATCTGAGGGTGCTGAAGGAACTTAGGGAAGTTCTGATGGGTCCGCTGATTGACATTTCAATGCTTCTCTAGGATCAGGAGTAGTACCAGAGGACTGGAGAAGGGCTAGGGTTACCAGATTTTACGCTAGTAAAATCTGGACCCCTAGACCCACCCAGTTCCAGCTTTTCCCGCCCTGTTACACCCCAGCTCCACCCTCAGCTCCACCCCCAGCCATGCCCCTGCTGACTATTTGATGGGCAGGAAGGCATCTGCGCATATACAGATGTGATGTGATGATGTCATATGATGACATCACTGCATTGCATCCATGCAAGCACAAATGCCCCCTTCCGACGAGAGTTCTTTTCAAAACCCAAAGTGCCGGGTTTTGAAAAGCTATCCGGGCCCCCGGATAACCAACTAAACTCCACCTCAATAGGACTCAACTATACAATATGACATACAAGGATTGTTTTGAAAATATTGATCAAATACTATAATGTTCATCACTAATCCTTTCCTTCATCAATCCAATGTTGCCTATATATACACATTAAAATGGAGTAAAACTTGATTAATTTTATGCTTGCTTTTAAATGTGCATCTAATGATGATATCATGCATGTCAAATTGTTTTCCATATTGGACAAAGGGACTTTTTTTGATTTGCAGGCTATAAAAAATGTAAATGAGTTTAAAGATTAACAACAAAATAAGAGGGTTGGTGAAAACAAAAAGTAGGGCATTGCAAGTTTTGATGAACTTTGTTGCAAGATTGATTGTGGGTGCTTCATGAATGGCTCATAATACGCCAATTCTGAAGCAGTTACACTGGTTTCCTGTATAACAAAGAGTCCAATATAAAGTGCTATCGATAGTACATCAGGCCTTATATCATACAGCCCCCGGATGTTTTCGAGATTTGTTGTCCAAGAAGGGCAGGCACTGAGATCAGAACATGATATGAGATTGTCAACAATGAAAGAGAGAAATTGATACATACTAGGGTCGGGAATTCCATGTTTTCAATAGTAGGAGTGAAATTCTGGAACTCACTGACAGGTCAATTATGATTATGTAAACCCAGGGATACTTTTAAGAAATTCCTGAAGACCCAGCTATTTGTCAATGCATTTATGTGAACGAAATGAGCATGTTAGTAATGGAGGATGCAGGATAGTTTATATATTGTATTGTTATTATTTATTGTGTATATTGTCTTGTAAACTGCCTAGATTTTAGGCAGTACATATATATTTTAAATTAATGCGTGAAATTGGATGACTTCTAGATATCCATGAGATTCTACTTCATTACCTGTCCGGTCCTTTGCAGATTCCCAAAGTGAACATCTGGAATGAACAGAACTGGCTGCGAATCCAGATCAGTCATAGTTTTGAAGAAGGTGATATCACTTTTCTTTTGCAGAGGCACAGAAGACAGCTTTGGATCGATGGCTAATCCAAACCATTAAGAAGAAAATATTTTAGTGGAATATAATAACAAAAATGGGATGAAACAAGATCTGAAACCATAAACCAAGTCTTTGGGCAGAGATTGTTTGGAACAAAATCTGTAACAGTCTCCAGTACTGATATTTCCTGTCTTATTTTCTGCAGAATGTCCCACAGCCAAATGTGATCTCTTTCTTTCCCTTCTACCTATTTCTAGCCAAGAGATTCCATTATCCACTTATCTGCTGACCCTTATCCTTCCCTTTTCATCCTGCTTCTTCCCTTATTAATTCCTAGTTTTGCCACTTTTTCCTTTACCACATTGCCAAAATTCAGCATTTCTTTCCATTCCAGTAATCAAGACCTTAACCGTGCCCTTATTTCTATCTTGATGGCTATGACTTCCTCTCTTATAAGCCTCTCTCTCTAATGTGGTCAGTTCAGAAAGCTTCTGACAGAATAATCTTCCAAATTTTATGCATTTGACTTTTCTGGCTTCTATCATTCGTTTATCATCTCTTGTTGAATCTAGGTCAAGCACTATATGCTCTCCAGCATAGCTCCATACAATGCCATTTTACTCTATATTTTAGCTGTGGTTTCTTTCAGGGCCTAGCAAGGTAAGTGCGGGCAGTGTGGTTGCGAAGGGCGTGAGAGAGGCAGGGACACGAAAACTATTTGAACATAGGCTGCAGCACAGAGCTCCTCCCTGCCTCCCTCCTTCCTCTTCCCTGAAGCACACAGTCAGTCTCTACCTGTCCCTTTCCTGCCTCCTCCCTCCTGGGGTTTCCCTCTTTTTGAGACTTTTATTTATGGGTAGAGGACCATGTTCAGCGGGTGCGGTAGAATTCCGTGGCGCTTCCTGCTTGGGTGCGTCCCCGGTATTGAAGAATCCCATCCCCTTTGATGCACACTTTCTGTTGCTGTGTAGTCAGGACTCAGCAATGCCTGGCTGGGCTTGTGTGGAAGGCTCCATGGAGCATTGCTGTGTTTGCTGTGCATGGTCTTTTGCCTGCAGGTGGGGGGTTTGGAGAGGGGGGGATTGGGGGGGGGATGAACAGATGGAGATGCTGCATTGTGTATTTGGGTGAGGCAGGAGGGAAGCAAGAAGGCAGTCTGTGCAGGGGGGGGAACACAGTGTGCAGTTGCACAGGACACAGCTATGTCTTGCAATGGCTTTCTTTCTTTAACTCATACTGTCTTCACACCTTCCTCATATGGCATGCCCACGTTGCACAAGGTCTGGAAGAGGACCTCATCTAAAACACACATTTAAAACTACTGACTGACTTGCTGTGGCAGATGATTTCCTCCTCTCCCCATGCCTAAGTAAAATGGTATACCCAAGACAAGAATAACCCAGATCCCTTGCAGTACTGCGCACCCAGACTCTCACCATCCACTCCACAAATGTAAGCCTCAGAGTCTGCTCACCCTCATCTTTTGTTATGTTTCATCCTACTACTGATGTATTGCAGATGTCTCATTCTCTATTGCATGTTCCTCCAGTCTTTTCTTTTTTGGTTTACCATTTCTGCTCCCTTGTCCTGGAACTCAGCCCTCCCCTATGGATTGCCCAAAAATTTTCTTTACTTTGACAACCTACTTCTAGATCTAATAAGTCATTTTTTTTCCACAATACCCAGACTATAGACTCTCATGCTTGCTGTTTATTGCAACATTCATACACCACCCTGTGTTTTATTTAGTTTTCCTTATGTACCTCATTGTTATTGCCGTCTTCCCCCTTTATTTTATAGTACCAGACTTGGGACTTTCTCTGTTTGTCTCTTCCCTATTCATTTTGTTTGGTTTTCATTTTGAAATTCTCAAGTCTCTCTTACTTCCCCAGACAGCCTGGCTAGGTGAACTCATGCTGCTGATGCTGGAGGAACATATCTTCCACGACCATCATCTCCATGCCACTTGTACACCAACAGGGCTGTCACATTCCCTTCTTGGAGCTCGTGAGTCACCTCAGTAATATACCTGAGCCTGTCAGTCCTGAGCAAGAGTTTCAGAGCTCTGAAGTGCTCCAGGGCACAATTCTGTCAGGTTCTAAATAATAATACACAAAAAGAGGAAAAGACAAAGTTCACTCACTGGTATTGCATTGGGCTTGTGCTGCTTGACCTTTTCCTTTCTTTCGGTTCTGCTTCCTTTCTTCATCACGGATTTTTCTTTCGGCCCCCTTACATTAAAACATCCAATGAATACATGCATGAATACTAATACATAATGATGCCTTAAGAAGTATAAATAAATGAACATAATTTATTCTTTCTGGGGTTTTTTTTTTAAATTACATAGCTACCTTCCTCAACCAATAGAGATTGCCTTTCACAGAAGGCTATGACTTGTTTTAAAAAATAAGGGGCCATTTTACCAAAGTGCACTAGAATCTGGGTTTAACGTGTTCTTATGCTTTGCCTGTGCACTGAGCCCATATTTTACATTGCACTGTTTTAGGGCTTTTTCATTTTTATCCAGGTTATGCATTAGTGTTCTCATTAGCAAGCAGTATCTGCAAAAAAAAAAAAAAAAAAAATTAACGTGGGAACACTTAGCACCTCGTATTTAGGAGGTTCCAAATGCTGAGACATCAAATACAAAAGTGTTAGGACAAAAATGTTCTCAGTCATGGCACCAATATAGTGGAACACCCTTCCGAAGGAAGTAAAACTAGTAAAGGATACCAGAAAATTTAAGAAAAGGATTAAGACCATCCTTTTCACAGACTACTTTAACCAATAATGCAACAGGCAGAGGGAATAGCAACATAGAGGAAATAGCAGGCCACTTCCCACTAGGAACACGATAGTGTGAACACAGTGTATATACTCACAATGCTAAGGATTTGATATGTACAGATAACTAAAAGTAAGCTCATGCAAAGAAAACCATCAGAGAAACGCCCTAGTGTATTGCAACACCATTACAGAAGCTTCATGTAAGGAAAACCTTCAGAGAAACCTAACTCTGTATTGTAACACCGTTACAGAGGCTCATGTAAGGAAAACCTCCACAGAAACAACATAACTCTGTATTGTAACACCTTTACTGAAGCTCATTTGAACCGCTCTGAATTGACTCCCCAGTCATTATTAGTAGCAAAATAGAAGCTTTCAGTAAACAATTTTTTACCTATGCGATGCCTCTTCAGATGAAAATTCTAATACATAAATAACGCTTGGTTTTGTATACAAAACGCTTTAATGCAATTAAGTGGGAGCTTGTTCTCACATGCAAACTGCATGTTAAGAGCTTAACATCATTTAGTAAAAGGATCCCTAAAAGAACCATATTTACAAAAGTGTTACAATGACCATGAGTATGACAAGTTATACCTATACAAAAAGGGACTGATACTGAACAGTGGCAGGCAATGTTTAGGCAAAATGACAGCTGCCACAATTAAACTGGGAAAAAAAGAAAGAAAACCCACAAATAAAGAGGTAAGCAAGCCACACAAAAATATGAGCAACAAAAAAGTGAAGGAAGCCACACTATCAGGATGCCACCAAAGTCCACAGTTAAAAGAATTAAAAATATTTATTAGGTACCAAAAAGGTGAGTAGCATATCACGATGTTGAATGGTGTACAACAGGACCCAACATGGTCCTTGTATCGGCAAAATCTGCCTTCCTCAGGAGCCCTTCTATCCTTGCTAAACCTCATTGGGTTTGCAACAAATTCTAACATGAAAACGTACACACCACCAAACACGGATAAAAAGGCCCACGCGGTGATGCGTCTAACAACTGCAGCGATTGTTCAACTGCAATTGTTAGACACATCACTGTGTGAGCCTTTTTTTTTTTTCTAAGTTTGATGGTGTGTATGTTTTCATGTTAGAATTTGCTGCAGTGAAGCTTAGCAAGGATATACGAATTCCTGAGAAAGGTAGATTTTGACGAAATAAGGATTGTGTTTGGTCCTATTGTATACCATTCAAAATTGTGATATGCTACTCACCTTTCTGGTACTTAATAAATATTTTTAATACTTTTAACTGTGGACTCTTGGTATCATCCGGATACTGTTTGATTTTCTCCACTTGACAGTTAAACTGAAACCAGATATTTATTACTAATACCTGGATACCAGCCATAAGAATATAAGAACATAAGAATAGCCTAACTGGGTCAGACCAATGGTCCATCAAGTCCAGTAGCTCGTTCTCACGATGGCCAGTCCAGGTCACTAATACCTGGTCAAAACTCAAGGAGTAGCAATATTCCATGCTACCAATCCAGGGCAAGCAGTGGCTTCCCCCATGTCTTTCTCAATAACATATTATGGACTTTTCCTCCAGGAACTTATCCAAACTTTCCTTAAAACCAGCTACACTATCTGCTCTTACCACATCCTCTGGCAACGTGTTCCAGAGCTTAATTATTCTCTGAGTGAAAAAAATTTTCCTCCTATTGGTTTTAAAAGTACTTCCCTGTAACTTCATCAAGTATCCCCTAGTCTTTATAATTTTTGACGGAGTGAAAAATCGATCCACTTGTACCCATTCTACTCCACTGAGGATTTTATAGACTTCAATCATATTTCCCCTCAGCCATCTCTTTTCCAAGCTGAAGAGCCCTAACCATTTTAGTCATACCTCATATGAGAGGAGTCCCATCTCCTTTACCATCTTGGTCACTCTTTGAACCTTTTCTAGCACCACTATATATTTCTTGAGATAAAGAGACCAGAATTGAACGCAATACTCCAGATGAGGTCACACAATGGGGTGATACAGGGGCATTATAACATTCTTAGTCTTGTCAACCATCCCTTTTTTAATAATTCCTAGCACCCTGTTTGCTTTTTTGGCCACTGCCGCACATTGGGCGGAAGATGTCATCGTATTGTCTATGATGACACCCAGATCCTTTTCTTGGGCGCTAATCCCCAAGGTGGACCCTAGCATCTGGTAACTATGATTTGGATTATTCTTCCCAATGTGAACCACTTTGCATTTGTCCACATTAAATTTCATCTGCCATTTGGACACCCAGTTTTCCAATTTCCTAAGGTCTTCCTGCAGTTTTTCACAGTCCACATGCATTTTAACAACTTTGAAGTTTACTGTCATCTGCAAATTTAATCACCTCATTTGTAGTTCCAATTTCCAGATCATTTATAAATAAGTTAAATAGCACCAGTCCCAATAAAGATCCCTGCGGCACATCATGGATGCAATTTTCCCAATATTAAATCAATTATATTAGTTGCCAGTAGAAATAAGATTTGTTTCAAGCTCCTACCATTAGTATTTCAGTGGGTTTATCTTGGGTATATTTGGTATATGGCAGCTCTGTTCTTCACCTATCTGCGATGAATAAAATGACCTTTTAACAATTCCCTAATCCCTATTTGTCTCATTTGTCTGTTTTGATTAGATTATAAACTCTGTCGAGCAGGGATTGTCTCTTATGTGTTTGATGTCCGACTGAGATTGTCTGGAAAAGTTACACGAGAAAATGGAGTAGATTCAGCGCCGTTCACGGAGAAGGGTGCTTATGAGTAACTTGAAAAACTGAAGGTGGACAAAGCGATGGGACCAGATGTGATCCATCCCAGGATACTAAGGAAGCTCAGAGAGGTTCTGGCGAGTTCTATTAAAGACTTGTTCAACAAATCTCTGGAGACGGGAATGATTCCTGGGGATTGGAGGAGAGCGGATGTGGTCCCTATTCATAAAAGTGGTTACAGGGATGAAGCAGGAAACTACAGGCCGATGAGCCTCACTTCAGTTGTTGGAAAAATAAAAAGTGTTGCTGAAAAAAAGGATAGTGTACTTCCTTGAATCTAATGGGTTACAGGATCTGAGGCAACATGGCTTTACAAAAGGTAAATCATGCCAAACGAACCTGATTGAATTTTTTGATTGGGTGACCAGAGAGCTGGATTTCAGCAAAACATTTGATACAGTTCCTCATAGGAGGCTGTTGAACAAACTTGAAGGGCTGAAGTTAGGACCCAAAGTGGTGAACTGGATCAGAAACTGGCTGTCGGACAGACGCCAGAGGGTGGTGGTTAATGGAAGTCGATCGAAGGAAGGAAAGGTGACTAGTGGAGTCCCTCAGGGTTCGGTGCTGGGGCCAATCCTGTTCAATATGTTTGTGAGTGACATTGCTGAAGAGTTAGAAGGAAAAATGTGCCTTTTTGCAGATGATACCAAGATTTGTAACAGAGTAGACACCGAAGAGGGAATGGAAAATATGAAAAAGGATCTGCAAAAGTTAGAGGAATGGTCTAATGCCTGGCAACTAAAATTCAATGCAAAGAAATGCAGAGTAATGCATTTGGGGATTAATAATAGGAAGGAACTGTATATGCTAGGAGGAGAGAAGCTGATATGCACCGACGGGGAGAGGGACCTTGGGGTGATAGTGTTCGAAGATCTAAAGGCGAAAAAACAGTGTGACAAGGCAGTGGCTGCTGCCAGAAGGATGCTGGGCTGTATAAAGAAAGGTGTAGTCAGTAGAAGGAAGAAGGTGTTGATGCCCCTGTACAGGTCATTGGTAAGGCCCCACTTGGAGTATTGTGTTCAGTTTTGGAGACCGTATCTGGCGAAGGACGTAAGAAGACTTGAGGCGGTCCAGAGGAGGGCGACGAAAATTATAGGAGGCTTGCGCCAGAAGAGTTATGAGGAGAGATTGGAAGCCCTGAATGAGTATACCCTAAAGGAAAGGAGAGACAGGGGAGATATGATTCAGATGTTCAAATTCTTGAAGGGTATTAACGTAGAACAAAATCTTTTCCAGAGAAAGGAAAATGGAAAAACCAGAGGACATAATTTGAGGTTGAGGGGTGGTAGATTCAGGGGCAATGTTAAGAAATTCTACTTTATGGAGAGGGTAGTGGATGCCTGGAATGCGCTCCCGAGAGAGGTGGTGGAGAGTAAAACTGACTGAGTTCAAAGAAGCGTGGGATGAACACAGAGGATTTAGAATCAGAAAATAATATTAAATATTGAACTAAGGCCAGTACTGGGCAGACTTGCACGGTCTGTGTCTGTATATGGCTGTTTGGTGGAGGATGGGCTGGGGAGGGCCTCAATGGCTGGGAGGGTGTAGATGGGCTGGAGTAAGTCTTAACAGAGATTTCGGCAGTTGGAACCCAAGCACAGTACCGGGTAAAGCTTTGGATTCTTGCCCAGAAATAGCTAAGAAGAAAAAATTTAAAAATTTTAATTGAATGAGGTTGGGCAGACTGGATGGACCATTCGGGTCTTTATCTGCCGTCATCTACTATGTTACTATGTACAGGGCTGCATATGTCTAGTAGTACTATAGAAATATAGAAACATGACAACAAATAAAGGCCAAATAGCCCATCCAGTCTGCCCATCTGCAACATCCATCTCCTCTTCTCCCTAAGAGCTCTCATGTGCCTGTCCTGTGCTTTCTTGAATTCAAACACAGTTTTTGTCTCCACAACCTCTATTAGGAGACTATTCCACTCATCTACCACGTTCTGGCTGTAATCTTGATTTTTGTTCTCCAGGGTTTGGACTCTATAAATGGCTGCCCCATTTAACCAGAATCCACAGTATATCCTTTTTTATGTGTGAACAATCAGAATACACAAGTTTGAATCCTGGTGGAAATGTAACTAGAAGTTTAAAACCAAGCACCATTCTGAGCTAAAACGTGAACCGAGCAGGAGAGAACGGGAACTTCCCTGATGCCTCTATTGTCTTAACTTTTATTGATTTTTATCAGATGCATTCCTTTATTGATTGTTTTTATTGTATTCAGATATCGACTGTTTATTTTGTATTTTATACATTGATTGTATGTATTTTTTGTTGTGAGCCACTTTGAACTTTTGGTATAGCAAGAAATAAATTATTATTATTATTATTATTAAACAGCCAGTTCCTTATCTTCATTCCAGTGTGAAGTTTGCTATAGCAGGAAGATCTTTTTGCTGGATGAAGCATGTTATGCTGAATGGTTGACATCAATGAAGATAAGTGAACTCTGCCTCTTGTTCTTTTTCCTTTGTTCCCTGTGAACAGTGGTGGGATTTTTCCCATTTTGAAAAATTACATTTTGAAACTTTGTGGAGTTTTTTTGTCTATGATAAAGAATTAGAACGGCTAAAAAACTCATTGGGTTGCCATCTGCATATCATTATTAGTTGAGGCTTTTTCTCCACTGAATTTAAATGATTTTTCAGGGGGTACCCCCCACCACTTGCCTAATAACATTTGTTTATAAGTTTTGAATTTAAATGTCTCTATCATATCTCCCCTCACCAGCCTTCCCTCCAAAGTATACATATTGAGATCTTTAAGTCTGTCCTAATACACCATATGACAAAGAACACAGACCATTTTAGTAGCTTTCCTCTGGACTGACTCCATCCTGATAGAAACACAGAAACATGAAGGCAGATAAAGGACAAATGTCCCATTCATTTGTATATATAGAATTTGAGGTTAAGTCCATATTAAGCTTGCATTTATTTTAGAATATTTTTTTTAGAGGGGGCAGAGAATGGGTGCAGAAGTGTTAACCAACTAGTGAGTATATATTAGTACATGGTAATGGAGAAATTAACATACGACCTACAAAACAAAACAAAAAAAGCCATACGCACTGCCATGTTGAATCTAGGTTTAGCATTCAGAAAAGTCTCGTGTTAAGGAGGGCTATGCCCAGATTCTAACATCCTTTAGTAATAGGGCCCATAAATGATGACCCTCCTCATGAGATCTACTAAACCTAGGATAAATGAATCTTACTGATTGCAAAAACTAAAATAAAGTTTTTGTATTAGGATCCTGGTGCTTTGCTAAGTTTATATTCAGATTGCCTAATAGCATGCAGTTATCAAATTTCAATACAACTTGCAATATAAATGCTAAATGAGTGGTTTGTGCTTCTAATCACTTCCTGAGAATGCAAACATCAAGATACAACCTAATCCACTCTTCAAAACATGATTTGCAATCTCACCTATCATAATTTCTACTTCATTTTCCTTTCATGAATGTATCATGCTTACTTCACAGAAATTTGTATACAGTAAGACCTTGGTTTGCAAACATAATTCGTTCCAGAAGCATGCTTGTAATCCAAAGCACTCATATATCAAAGCGAATTTCCTCATAGGAAATAATGGAAACTCAGATGATCCGTTCCTTAACCCAAAAACTTTAATACAAAATACACCAAAAACATGCTTGTAATTCAAAATAATGGAAACTCAGATGATTCGTTCCACAACCCAAAAACTTTAATACAAAATGCTATACGTACTCATATTGCAAGACCTCGCTCATTTAGATCAGTCACTACACTCCCGCAACATCAGAAAGAGAAGAACCATCGGCTCAGTTGTGATGAAGTGACGTGTGTATACTGTACTTGTATTGCAAGACATTGCTTGTATATCAAGTTAAAATTTAATAAAATGTTTTGCTTGTCTTGCAAAACACTTGCAAACCAAGTTACTTGCAATCCAAGGTTTTACTGTACATAAGAACATAAGCAATGCCTCCGCTGGGTCAGACCTGAGGTCCATCGTGCCCAGCAGTCCGCTCATGCGGTGGCCCAACAGGTCCAGGACCTGTGCAGTAATCCTCTATCTATACCCCTCAATCCCCTTTTCCAGCAGGAAATTGTCCAATCCTTTCTTGAACCCCAGTACCGTACTCTGCCCTATTATGCCCTCTGGGAGTGCATTCCAGGTGTCCACCACATGTTGGGTAAAGAAGAACTTCCTAGCATTCATTTTGAATCTGTCCCCTTTCAGCTTTTCCGAATGCCAGTATATAGAAGTCCTTCTCCTCTGCATCTTTGCCTAGGCCGATGATTCATTAAGTTTCATTTATAAAAACAAATCTGGTATTGATGGTATCTGTGCAGATGACCAAGGGAAATAGTGGATGTGTACTTTGAAAAATCTCACTGGTGTATGCTGTAATTCTCTTGATCTAACCTCCCCACTCCAGGGATATCTTGTGTCCCAGGCACATGCTCAATTTGTCTCTGGTTACTTATGTGGTCCTATTCGCTATCCCCCACCTCTTGTTTTCTGTATATGTCCTTTGTTTGATCTAGGATTTTCTTGTGTTACGACAATGCTTTTCTTTGTAAACCAATTTCATACACTTTATAAACGATGGTATATCATATGCTTTAATTAAATAAATCTCTTTAACACACAAACACCCCCCCCCTCCCTGCTGTGGGTAAAAAGAGAGGCCTTCAAGAATTTTTTTTTAAAAGAACACAGGAAGATATATTTCTCAATTGCAGTGTATGATCATTCCAAATTTTAGCAGCCTGAAATGTAAGGGGCCCTTTTAAGAAAGTTTGTCGTGTGAATTCCGTTAGTGCATGCTAAATGCTAAGAAACTAATTTTCCCCCTATTTCTATAAAAAGAGCTAAAAATTGTAGGTGTAAATTTGGGTACATACCTGATTTGCAAGTGCAATTTAATGAATAACAAGCGGGCAATGGCATAGTATAGGCATCGCCTTGGTGGGGGTGCCGGAACCTCTCTGCTCCTCCACGCCACGCTTGTGCCCTCCCTTCCCCACCCCTGCACCTCTTTAAAATTTTTGCCAGTGCAAGCAACTACGCTAGCCTGCTGCTTGCGCCAGCCTGGCTCGCTCTGAAATCATTTCCGGGTCGCGGGGTCAGGGAGTGATGTCAAAGGGAAAGTCAACACCAGCACAAGCTGGCAAAGATTTAAAGAGGTATGGGGTGGGAAGGGAGGGCACGAGTATGGCGTGGGGGTGCAGAAGGAGCAGAGGAGAGCACTGGGGGCATCACTGTCCCAGGCACCTCTTATCCTCACTATGCCACTGAAAGTGGGTGCCTAGCATACATGGTCAGAAATGCATCTATATTAATTATGCAAACACATCAGCCATAGAGCTGGTATAAAAGCTTGTACCTAGATTACAGGGGCAAAGCCAGAATTTAGGTTTGGAGGGTACTTGAGCATTTTCTCTCCTCCCTCAGTCTTCGTCACCACTGCATCATACCTTTGCTGACAGGGATGCTCAAGCCCCACCAGCTGAAGAGATTTGGCACCGGAGACTCTGCCTGTGTTCCCTGAGCAGCAAGGAAGCTAGTGGGTGCTCCAGCCTCCAGCACCACATTTCTGCGCATGTTCAGTTTAATGCATGAACAGAGCATGTGCAGAGGTGTCAGCATCTGTGGCTGGAGCACCCTAACATCTTCCTGCTACTAGGGCTCAGTCATGCTACTACTACTACTATTTATTATTTCTAAAGCGCTGAAAGGCATACGCCAACTCTGTACATTTTAACATACAATAGACGGTCCCTGCTCAGAAAAGCTTACAATCTAATTTAGACAGGAAATTTCGGGGTTGGGGAGATTATGGTAGAGGAAATGATACAGTGGGTCTAGGTATCTGACAGCAGTGAGTGGGAGTTAGGAGTTGAAAACAGATTCAAAAAAGTGGGCTTTTAGCTTGGATTTGAACGCTGCTAGGGAGGGAGCACGACGTATTGATTCAGGCAGCCTGTTCCAGGCATACAGCACTGCAAGAAAGAAGGGACGGAGTCTGGAGTTGGCAGTGGAAGAGAAGGGTTTGAAGGGGGCCTGAGTACTGTGAGGGGGTAGAAACCTCAACAAAACTCCGCTCAATGAACATGCATGACATCATACCCTCATGATGTAGTATTAGTTAATATTTTTTGAAGGAAAAAGGATCTCAGAAATCCAAACCATACACTAATTAATTGTCTATTGGTTATCAATGGATTGCGATATCTATCATTGATCCTAAAAAAACCTTCTATTTTTTATTATTTTTATCTTATCCTTCAGTGTAAAAAATCTCAATTACTTGCATAAAGTGAAAATCTTTTTAATTTGTCTTTGACTAGAAAAACTTCAATTTGTCCTTTAAGCACTCAATATCAAAATCATTAGGGGGAATATACTGGCAGTTCCCATTTTACAAACATCCAACGTCAGACTCTTACTTACGAACGGAGGTCCTGCTCTACCTTATGTGTCCCAACGCACCCCTCCCTCTCCCTCCCAAGTCCCAATGCTCTCCTCTCCCTCCCTCCTGAGTTCCAACACACCCCTCTCTCTCTCCCTCCCTCCCACCATTCTGTGCCCCATGTACATGCCTCCCTCCGGCGGATGTTTACCTTCTGGCCGGCTCCCTCCACCTTCCATCCGCAGTTGTTTCTCTGCGCAAAGCCGTGGCAGCGGCTCTTACATACGTCCTGCGGCTGAACTGGAAACCTTCCCTCAGATGTGGGAGGAAGGACATAGGACAAGGGAGGGAGGGAGAGGGGCGCATTTGGAATCAGGAGGGAGCACAAACTTTGGACAAAGGATGGAAGGAAAGAGGGAGGGGGCATGAACTTGGGACACAGAATGGAGGGAAAGAGGGAGCAGAGCATGAGCCATAGGATAGAAGAATGGAGAGAGTGAGGGAAAGAATAGGATGAGGTGAAGGAAAGAATAGAATGAGGGAATTGGGTGTCAGAGAGAGGGAAAGAGAGATGGTGCACATGGGGAGATGAAGAAAGAGGAGAATTGTTGGACATAGGGAGGAAGAGATAATTACACTGCGCAACAAATTTTAACATTTTTCCTGAGGCAAGAAGAAAATGAGGTGTACTTTATAGAATTTGACCTCTTGCTTATGAAAATAGCCTCAGTTTTGTCCATCACGTATAGTTTTTGAGCAAATAGCAAATATTTATAGCATGAGAAGTCATAATGCAACACATTGCGCTGATTTAAGAGTTCCTATAAATATTATTTTCTAGAATCGTTTTGCTGTTAAAGTGCATTTACAAATGAGATTAGGAGCATCTCTAATTAATGTCCAACAATAGTCAGCCAGCGTTGATGAATTCCATCTGCCCTTATATCATTTCTCCATTGTAGCAATGTCCTGGTGAAACCTTTCCCTGTGCTCATCACCAACACTACAAAGATTATCAGGGGAGAATAATCTAATTTGAGGCAAACTGTTTTAATATTTCACAGACTGTTATAACATTTACTCCAAGCATTAGAAAATATAGCGAAAATGTTGCATTATAATGCTCTTATGCCAAAATCAGAGGGTTATACTGAAAAATTAAGGTCAGTTTTGAATTCAGTGACCCCAGATCACTATAGAACACCCACTACAATTCATGCCCCAAAATTGCCCTATTCATGACCAATTCATGCCCCATTTCATGCACCTCTGTTGCACAGTGTTATTGGGCATGGTGGTGGGAGAGGAGTGAGGTAGAGATGAATGAGGAAGAGAGAGATGAGAGGGAGTAGTTGAATGTGGTGGTGGAGAGGGAACAGTGAGATGAATGGAAAGGGATGCAAGAGGGGCTTCAAAGAAGTGGAGAAGGTGGGAAGAATACTAGGATCCGAGTTACATACAAATTCAACTTAAGAATGGTTTAAAAAACAGAACCCGACTGGTTAATTGTAATGAAGTAACAAGGTCACTCTTCTGGCTATTGGTTAATGAAACAAAGTAGCAAAAGCCCAATTTTTCTTCGGAAAATTCACTAACTCCTTCTTCTATAAAAGCCGGCAGCATGGGCTGCTACGTTAAATGCTCTGACGCCCATAGGAACTGAATGGGCATCGGAACATTTGCCGCGTGGCACTCGGCTGCATGGCTTTGTAAAAGGGGGCCTTCCTTACTCCTCTTCTATCGGCATATTTTCATTCAAACTCACCTTGTCACAAAACACCTTGATCTGGCAGTAGGCCCTATGGATTGGCTTGTTGCTGCGGTTATTGTAGCTGTATGTGTCAATCTGAATCATTAGAGGAAGGCCTTTTACCCCTTTCTGTGACGAGAAATCTGTGCTTAGGCAATTCACGGTGATGAAAATCTGAAAGAGAAAAATCACAATTGCTGAAACAGCGTGAATTGTCATTATAAATAACACTTTAATGGTGAAAATGCTGCAAAAGCCTATAGAGAAATCAGTGAAGTTTAAATTAGCCACCAGATAATAAAAGTATATAGAAAACTAACCACTTGTTCCTCAGTTTGCCACACTGTAATAACGTATGGTAGCTGTCCTCATGGGAACTTTATAACGTGTGTAGTTTTCATTATTTTTATGCTTTTCTTTCTTTTTTACTTTTTCATCTTATTCAGTAACTTATGATTTATAAATTATAAAGTGCTTGTGCCTAGTATATTAGCATTTATAGCAAAAGTAGTGATGATAATAACCACTTAGCTTTTATCTGACTCTGGGTCTGGCTCAATCCCCACCGACGCGTTTCACGATTTCATCAGGGTCGGGGAAGGAGAACACAGAGCAGTATCTTATCCTAGCAGAACGCTAGATCCATAATTAATGAGCCGGAATTAATTATGGATCTAGCGTTCTGCTAGGATAAGATACTGCTCTGTGTTCTCCTTCCCCGACCCTGATGAAATCGTGAAACGCGTCGGTGGGGACTTAGCCAGACCCAGAGTCAGATAAAAGCTAAGTGGTTATTATCATCACTACTTTTGCTATAAATGCTAATATACTAGGCACAAGCACTTTATAATTTATAAATCATAAGTTACTGAATAAGATGAAAAAGTAAAAAAGAAAGAAAAGTATAAAAATAATGAAAACTACACACGTTATAAAGTTCCCATGAGGACAGCTACCATACGTTATTACAGTGTGGCAAACTGAGGAACAAGTGGTTAGTTTTCTATATACTTTTATTATCTGGTGGCTAATTTAAACTTCACTGATTAGTATTTGAATTTTGGTGCACTACTTTTTGATATAGAGAAATCAGGCATTTTTTTTTTTTTTTTTGAGGGGGGAAGGGGTAACCTAGTGAGTAAATTTAGACAAGATTTAAAAAACAAAACAAAACACCAAACCATTTCTTATCATCTCTGGGAACAGGTGACTAAAAGGAAAGATGCCAGACCTCCAAGAGAGGGAAGGGGAGGACAGAGATGGAAGATGGATGGTGAGCACGGAGAAAGAAGAAAACGACATATGGGCAGGAGACCCTAGCAAGCGAGTTATCAGAAGATAAACAGAAAACAGAGCCTGGAACCAACATGATTCGAATAATGACCAAAAAACAAAAGGTAGAAAAAATAATTTTATTTTCCATTTTGTGATTACAATATATCAGATTTGAAATGTGTATCCTGCCAGATCTGGTATTAGACTGCGAACGTGAGCTAGGATATAACAGAGAGAGGAAAAGTCTTTTTTGTTTATTTTGTTTACACTACAGTGCTAATGTGGGTAAGAGAATGCAAAGGGGGTGAAATGGCTATAAAATAAACCCACCAGGATGTTTGAAAAAAATACCCAATTGGGCAGGAAAATCGAATCGAAAAATCAATTCAATAGGCTGAATTGAATCAATTTTTTTTTTCCCTGAATCGGGCAGCACTAGTCTAGAGCAGTGTTTCTCAACCTTTTCAAGTACCCCCTAAGCCTAAGAAATACCAACTGAGTACCCCTGTCAAGTACCCCAGACTTGCGCAAACTCCACCCCCATAATAATAGTACTAATTGTAATGCAATTTCTTCCATCCATTTTTCATATACACACAATATAATATTAATAATACATAATGGTAACCACAAAATTAAAAAAACACAACGCATACTGTACACAGAGAAAATGTTAATACCATTTATATTTGGTTTTCTTTCAAAAAGGTCAAGGCAGATGACTTTAAAATATGCAATGTCACCTCAGTAACAACTATAGAAAAATAGACAAATATAGTGCATAATATATAAATTCTCAAAACTGACGCATTTTGATCTCTAAATTAAAAATAAAATCACTAGACAACAAAGGTAGGAAAAATGATTTTATTTTCAATTTAGTGATTGAAATATGTCAGTTTTCAGAATTTGCATCTGCTATCTTTATTTTGCATTGTTCAGGAAGAAATGAATTTCTTTCTGTTTATCTGGTGTATTGCATGCAGAGTCTGGCATCTTAGGGTTTTGTTTGTGTATATTAGGACTTTTAGTTTGCGGTCCTGTATTTGCGTGGAGGGGCATAATCGAAAGGGACGTCCAAGTCCGTTTACGTCCATCTCACAAGTCGTCCAAAGTTAAAAAGAGCCTAAGACACATTTTCGAAAGATACGTCCAACTTTTTTTTACTTTTGAAAATCGTCTAATTATACGTCCTGCCGATCTGATCGTCCAAGCCACTAAATTGTCCATCTTTATACCACATTTTCGTTCAACTTTTCGTCCAAGTCAAAAACGCCTAGAGCAAGCCCTGTTGGACGTGGGAGGGGTCTGCAAAGTGATGGACTGCACACCCAGACATGCCACCTAAATAGTGGTGTACCTTACAGGGCACTGCTGTGAACTTCACATAAGGGTGCCATGGCTTCTCCTCACTACAGCTCCCTTATAGGTGATGGTGAGCCCCCCAAACCACCTCCAAAATCCCTTAGACCCACTTATCTACCACCCCAATAGCCCTTATGGCTGCAGGAGCCACTTATATGCCAGTAAAAAAGGGTTTTGGGGGTGTATAGAGGAGTGCACATGTTTCATTATCAATGCAGTGATTACAGGGGCTTATGGGCATGGGTCCTCCTCTCTATGGGTCCCTAATCCACCCCCAAGACGACTTCAGCTGCCTCTGGGCTGGACAACTAGGCTTTCCTATGCCAGGCTAACAGGTGATGATGGTCCGGAGGCTGAAATTTAAAGTTGTGAATAAAAATTTTATGGTGGTGGGGGGGTTGGTGATCACTGGGGTAGTGTGTGGGGGTCTGTGTTATGTGTTTTCAGTGCTTTTCTGGTGAGTTTAGGTGGGTTTTGTGACTTAGACCATGTTTTACATGGTCTAAGTCACAACGTCCAAGTTCCGTCTAGGCTCTGTTGTTAAACTTTCGGTTATACATGCTGTACGACTAAGTCTAAGCCAGTCCATGTCCCGCCCAACTCCCACCCTCGACACACCTCCCGAAATGCCTCGTTTAGCTTTGGACATTGAGCAGCACTATGAAAGCCTAGGTTGTTTAGAAATACGTCCAAAACCTGGTTTTATTATCGGCGCTTGGACGTTTTTGAGAAATGTTTGTCCAAGTGCCGACTTAGGCCAGTTTTTGGACGTTTTTCTCTTTCGATTATGAGTCCCATAGTGTTTATCTGTGTTCTGCATGTGTGACCGAGGCCAGGTGTTCTGGTAGGAATGAATGTCATGAAGTGTTATTGGTGTCATGGCCCCAAGTAGGAAGATATCTGTTGGCAGTTTGTCCGGATTTGGAAGGCATCAAGCTCGGAGCTACGTCTGGAGGGCCTCTGCACATGCATGAATGTTGGACATTATGACACACACATGAGCGTGATGTCATCACACTGACATCCACGCATGCACAGAGGCCCTCTAGATGTGTCCTGGAGCTCGGGGAAGGAGACACGAGGTCCATGTGGGGATGAGGCTGGGGCAGAATGGGATGGAGCTAGGGGTGGAATGGGGCAGGGCTGGGTGCAGAACAGTGTGGGGCCACATGGGCTCTTTTATTTTTTAAGAGGAAATCTGATAGCCCCATTCCAAGATCTGTCTGCTGGTATTTCCATAGGTGGTTTTGTTGCAGTAGGTCTGACTGGCTTGGTGGGGGGTAGCTGGTCTTCTGTGGATTGAATCTTTGTTTTAAAATAGTTGGCTAGTTATGGGGATGTAGGAATAGAGGGGTTGTTGCTATTTGTGACCCATGCCTAATTTAGGTGTGAGGATTTGTACCATGTTTTACTTTGCACAAATGGACACACCTAATGTTAGGTATGATTCCTGGGTGTAAGCTCTCTTCTCTAAACCACTTTTTTTTTTTTCAGAGCTGATTTTTTTTTAGGTGCCATTTACCTCTAAATGCTGAATATAGGCACTTAACCACATAAGTGCTGGCTCTGCCTCCAGACCACCCACTAAATAGCTGGTTTTCAGTTTAGCTGACTGTGGTGATATTCAGCAGAACTAACCAGTTAGGTGTCACTGAATATCAAAAGATAGCCCTGAATAAGCAATTTAACTGGCCAGGAGGTACTTCTGGAAGTGACGTGTCAATAGCGAGGTGGACAAAGCCGTGCTGACAAGCACACGCCGACAAAAACATGCTGGACATATGCGCGTCGCCAGTTCACCCTATTTAAAGCCTTATCTTTTATGCCCTGAGGGTGTGTGTATCCCCCCCCCCCCACTACAATTAGAAGTCATGGTGCTCCCATTGGGTTGTGGGGGGGGGAGGGCTACACTGAAAACTCCCGAACAGGGACAACTGGGAGTTTTCAGTGTATTGGGGGAGTTCCCCAACGGGAGTGCCAGCAATTCTAACTGTAGTCAGGGGTTCCCCCACACACAAATACACCCACCTCAGAGCATAAAAGATAAGGCTTTAAATAGGGTGAAATGGCAAAGCGCATATGTCCGGCGTGGCTTTGTCCGCTGCACTTTTAACAGTGTACCACTTCTGGCTGGTTAAATTGCTTTGAATAAACGAATACAACAGCACAAACAGCCTGATGAATAGGGACAAGGATGACTTTAATTGATTCAACTCGTATTTCAACATAAAGCCTGCATCGGGGGTCTCATACAGTCCCTTCTTGCTTCAAAAAGTCGAATGGTACCATTGTCTCATAAAACTGGATATACACTATTGATTGATTTGTTTATTAAAAATTGTAACACTCAGCTTCTCTATATCGAAAATATCACTTTGAATATCAACTCCAAATTATTATTTTTTTTTTTAATAAATCTTTGCCATTTTATATTTCCTTTCATTATAAATGTATATTTCATTGTATGATATGTTCTCCTACTTTAGATATCCTGCGAGGTACAGGAAAGGCATGTAAGTAAATAAACCTCTTTTCATATTCCATCTTTTCTCTGTTCAATTCCTTTGACTGTAGGGTTTTTTTTTAAATTCACTTTCCTCCTATTGTTTGTCTTTCTCATTCCACATAATACTAACTTTGTTTTACCATCTTTTTAAATTTATTTTCCTTCTGTTCCCTTTGCTCTTTTTTCCTCTGTGATGCAGTCACAATCATGTAGCTTAAGACTGAAAAACAGACTTGTGCCCATCACCTTTGCCTGGTTTCCATAGTAACCATCCTATTCAGGGCCATGCCACATGGATATTTCAATTAATAGCTCTATGCTCAAGAAATTGTCAATTTTTTTCCTTAAATTGCCCTCATATTGCAAATAAAACTCATCTTTGCCTCAAATGCTATCAGTGTACCCTCTCTCTTCAGAACAATGCTTCTTCAGATATTAGTTCTGGGCTGAGAAGAATGAAAAACAAGCCTATACATCAGAGCATTTTAAGACTGGTACTGCTTTTCAGGGTTCTTATTTTAATGCTGCCTGCTATGTTCTAAGCCCATCTGTTATATTTTCTCAGTAAGTCAATCAGTGCCAAAACTGTTATGGTTTAAAGCAGGCAACTTTGTGAGAGCATGGAGTGATCATTCACACATTTCCAGTACTGCAAAGCTGGTCAAGTAGTCTGGAAAGCAAAGATACAGAATTTTCCTAAGTTCTTTCAGTACCCTCAGATATATGCCATCTGACCCCAATGCTTAGTTTGGTTAGCTCCTCCCGAACATGGTCCTCTGAAAATCATTCAGAGTCTACCACACCTCCATCCTTATTTGTGTTTGTCTTTGTCTTCTGTGATCCTGCTGATATTCAGCCCTTAACTACATAAATCGGAATGCATAAAAAGCAGTTCTATCTTATTTGGTTCATCTAATGTGGTTAAGGGCTGAAGGGTTAAGGGCTGAATAACCACATAAATTTCAGTGGCCAACATATCGCTGGATATTCAGTGCAGGTTCCCAGATATGGCCCAGCACTGATTATCTGAGAATGTAGCTAGCATAGGAGCAGACATAAAAATGCTGTCTCCTTGCCAGGTGAATATCAGCCAGTATGTTTCTAAATTCCAATACAGTTCGTATTGGGTCATTTAAGTCACTAAGGGCCTGATTCTATGCCGGTATCAGCAACTACCTAAAAAATGGCCACCGATCGTGTGTCAATCATGCACCAGCGCCGTTTGTAGAATTGCGGCTTTATGAAAGGTAGGTGTTGGAAATGTAGGTCAGGGTTTTCAAGGCCTACATTTCTGGCACCTACCTTTCATGCGAATTGCGGCTATGGAGGCACTTTATGATGCCTAATGCCACTTCTGGCGCTAGCTACATCTACAGTGGCATTAGGCATCGTAAAGCATCTCCGTAGTTGGCGATGCTGGCGCCTTTTTTTTTTTTTAAGCGCTTGTAGGCACCTACATTTTTTTTTAAACACCATTTTGCGCATAGCCTAAGGTGCCGTTTTTGGGCTTAAGAGGTCCTTTTACTAAACTGTGGTAAGCGCTAACACGTGCTTACTGCATGTTAAAAAGAGCTTATTGTGGGAAGTGTGCTGCTGTCTTGTGATAACGTTGCCTGTGTGCTAAAATAATTTTTCTTAATTTTCTCTAAGGAGGCGTGTTTGGGGGTGGAGAGTGGATTTGACAGCGCTAATCAGTTAGCGCATGATGCATTGCCATGTGCTAATTGATTAGCACAGGGTTAGCATGTAGGCCCTTACAGCCTATAAAATACGTGTCAGTAATAGCTCACATGGTTACTCTATTTAATTGCAGCGCGCCAATGGCAATATTTGTACGTAGCCAGGAAAATGGGAAGGTCTGCCATTTTCCAGCTGTGGCACAAGTAGCCTTAGCGCACAGGAAAGATGTTTAAGCAGCGCTCTAAGGCCACTTTTGCCACGGCTATACTAACAGGATCCCTGAATGGTCCAATATTATTTATACAATTGTGGTTTGGTTTAGGGCAGGGGTGTCCAACCTTTTGGCTTCCCTGGGCCGCATTGGCCGAAAATTTTTTTTCTGGGGCCGCACAAACACGCAAACACTGCAGCAAGACAGAGGAGGGAGCTGGCAAGATGGTAAACACCTGGGGGCAGCAGCAGAAAACTCTGCATCGTCCTCGACTGAGGCCGCACAAAATACTTCACGGGGCCTCATGCGGCCCTTGGGCCGCAGGTTGGACACCTCCTGGTTTAGGGAATAAACAAAGGTGGCTCTACAATTTATCCAGTGGCAATATTCAGCTATGAAACAGATCAAATTTATCCTTTCAGTTTAGTGCTTAATTTAACCTGGTGATTGTGTCAATTGAAAATCCAACCCCCACTTTTTCTTTTAAAGTATTCTTGTTTTTATACATTTCTGTGTGTTAACAGTAATTGATTTAGCTATCATCTGCCATGAGTGGAGACTTTAAGGCTGGGGACATATTTCACTTATATAAAAAATCATGCCCATCTCCTTTGTGTCTGCGCCTTAGGAAGTCTTGCAATTTACCTAAAGTGCACAAACTTAAATACCATCCATTTGTCTTTCCTGCACAAAATCAGCAAAGGAGCTATTTTATGAGTGGGAACCCCCCCAACCCCCCCTCCCCAACGTCTGGATTGCTTCTCCTCTTTCCATAATGTAAAGCTTTAACACCCTAAGAACTGCACTCTGTGGATTTGTTTTTATAGTCTATGGAGAATGCAACCTTTGACCTATAGAATGCTCCTCTTGAGGGTTAAGCCTCTTGTGACTTCATTCCTATTATGTGTAATAAGTGCACCTTTATAGACTCTCTTGCTACCCATTAGCTTATAAAACTCATGGAAAGGCAAGACCTTTGTTTTACTTCAATACTAAAATCTCCAGCAAATGTTTACACTTCTCCTTTGAAACTCTGTTAACCTACACCACACCCCAGCAACTGCTCACAAAAACAGTTTGCCCTAACTTTAGCTATATACTTACTGAGCCATTTAAATGCAATACCATTTCAAGATTATTACCACAAGCTGTCGTGTTGTGTGTGTTGTCATATGACTCGTTGACTTGCCATCAAAGCAACCTGTTTCCTTCAAACACAATCAGGAAAACAGAGTCTATATGAAAGCTGTGAAAATAGCATTCACTTTTCATTCTTCATCAAAATGTTAACCCAGCAGTTTTGTCCAAAAGCATGTTTCCTTAATTTGCCAAATAATCAACATTAAAAATTAAGGTGCCATCAAAATTATAACCCAAAAACATGAGTATCACCATCGCTCAACAAAAAATCACAAAACAATGTTTTACACTACAGTCTCTTATTAAGACACACCTTGTACCAGCTGGTCTCAGATGTACCCAGAGTATAGGTCTGCATGGGAACGGAATCCCGCGGGGGTCCTGCGGAAATCCCCCCAACCCACGGGAATCCCACAGGGACATCCCTCTGGCCCACGGGACTCCCACAGGGACCCCCCCCCCCTCTAGCCAACGGGACTCCCACGGGGATGGAAGGCTTTGGAAGCAGGGTTTGTCCATATAATATAATGGACATGTCAGCCTTAGTAAAAGAGGGGGTTTATAAGTTAATTACCTGAACAGAAAACAAAAAAAGGGTTCCACAAGGAAAACAGCACCGCAAACACAAAAGAAACTGTGGAATTGATGATCCTGTCAGAAGTAATTGCTGCTTTTTATGGGGACGGGCGGGGATGGAGGTAATTCCTTGCAGGGATGGGTGGGGTTGGAGAGGATCCTGACGGGGATGGGTGGAGATGGAGAGGATCCTGGCGGGGACGGGTGGGGACGGAGAGGATATGAGCGGGGACGGGCGGGGATGGATGGGATTTCTGTCCTCGTGCAACTCTCTAACCCAGAGATGTAATAGCAATGCCTGATTTTTATTTAAAAAGGCAGGAGCTTATTTCTGAGCACCCTGTTCCTGATACCTTATTCTAGAAGTGGATCTTACAGCCTTAGCTACCTGACAATACAGAGGGATCTATGCTTATAAAGCAACCCATAAGAAACTGAGTAATCATATACCCCTCTCAGATAGGAATACTTTTTCCACTGAGCCAGTGGGATGGTGATAATACTTATCTCATAGATAGCCATGAAAAATTATATAAACTAGAAGGCAACATATTGTTAAATCTATTTTCTTTTTTCATGTGTTAGTGGTTTTTTTTACCTTTACAAATATACACAAGCCTGTTTAGGGGCTTAATGTTAGTTTCAACAACTTGCTTGCTAAGACACAAGCTTCATGTACATTTACTTCTGAATTATTTTTCAGTCCATAGCAAGGGAAAAGGGACCACGGCAGAGGGAACTTGCTGCTGAGGCTACGCTACAGCCAACCAGCAATCCTCTGCAGGCTGCTTTAATGTGAGACCGGGAAGCCGTGCGAACCTACAGCTGATGCAGCGCTTGTATCTGATTGGGTAAAAAAAATGTCTGCCAGCGGGCTAGCTTACGTGCAAATTTGTAATTGTCTGGCGGGCCACATTTTATTACACCGTGGGCCAGAGTTTGACATGTCTGATGTTGAAGTACTTATTTTGTACCCGAGGCCAGTGGCGTAGTCAAGGTGAGCGACGCCTGGACAGTGGCACCCCTCCTGCCAGATGCATGCCCCCTTCCCTTTCCCTGTACCTTTTTAACTTCTCCGGCATGAGCACCATGCCCATGTTGGTTTCAGCTCGCCCTCTGATGTCACTTCCTAGGTGCTGGGTCCCGGAAGTGACATCAGAGAGAGCGCCGACGTGGGCAGCAACCTTGTGCTGGGGAAGTAAAAAAGCTATGGGGGAAGGCAAGGAGCATAAGTAGCAAGGAGTGGGGGTCAGAGAGAAGGAGGGGTGGTGCACCTTTAGGAAGACTGCGCCTGGGGTGAACCAACCCCCCCTCCACACACACACACTTACTATGCCACTGCCTGAGACCATGGGAGCCAACTTTTCAAAATTATTGAAGGGTGCTAAACTCAAAGGAAATTACTTCTCCCTGGAGACAGTAAAGGAGTTTGTTCAATATTGGGGTGCTTAAGCAGTCACGGCACCCACAGAGCTGGCTCCTACACCTGGGGCCACAGAGAGTTAAGTGACTTGCCCAGGATAACAAGGAGCTGCAGTGGGAATCAAACCCCGTTTCCTATTCCTGTACTCATAAATTGTATACCTGTGAAGGACAATTCTGCTTTGAGGTGTTACCAGTTACATACCACACACATGTGAAAAAAAAAAGAGGCCACTACCATTTGCAACTGAGAACTCTTCTGTAAGAGCATAGATGCACAAGAGTGCGCACACAGATGGACCATGAGAAAGGCATGAGTGGGGCTCCCACTTAACAGGCAGCTTAGAGAATACATGCACCCTTGTCACATTTACACGCTCATGGGGACACCATATCACAGCTCTGCCTCTTCTGTGTAATGCCTGATTTTGCCCCTCTTTTGGGAAGTTAGATGCAGCCATATCTCTGCGTTGTAAAAGTCGAGTCCTTCAAAACCCAACCAAAACTTACTGAACCCACAATAGCCCTTATGCCTGCAGGAGTCATCTTTAAGTAGGTACAGCAGGTGTTGGGTGGAATTGGGGGGTTCACCATATAATATAAGTGGGTAATGGTGAGATGTGTACTAGAGAATGACAAGGGGAAAAAATCTGTCCCCGTCACCGCCCCGTCCCCAGCCCACCATCCTCTGCACCGCCCCGTCACCGCCGTTCCCTTCACCGCCCCGTCACCGTCACTGCCATCCCTTTCACCGCCCCGTCACCGCCACTGCCATCCCATTCACCGCCCCGTCACCGTCCCCGCTGCATCCATATTAGCCTTAGTACTGTAATATTTAGCTTATTCCTTTCTTATAAATCAAAGTTCCTGCTGCTGAACTAGAGAAAGAGATGTTCAGCTGGCAGGGCTTTGTTTATAAATTTTTATCAACACAACTAATATACTACTTTATCCTAAAGCAAAAAATAATTAAATATAATTTTTTTTTCTACCTTTGTTGTCTGGTTTCTGCTTTCCACATCTTCTCATTCAATTCCTTCCATCCACTGTGTGTTTTCTCTCTGCGTCTTCCATTTGCTGTTACTGTGCCTCTCCCTTCACCCCCCTCCCTCCCCCAATTGGTCTAGCACCCATCTTCTTCCCTCCGCTCCCCCATAGTCTGGCATCTGTCTTCTTCCCATTCTGTCTTCCACATTTCCCTTCAGGGTCTGTTCCTCTCCACCCTCCTTCAATGTCTGTCGTATTCCTTTCCACCACCACCCTTCCTTCCCTCCTTTACCATCTGTTCCTTTCTACCACCCTTCAGCTCCTCTCGCGTGGCCTATCTACCTTCCTCCCTCTTATTTTCATAGCACCTTACAATGTAATTTGTGCAAGCCACTGGAGCCTGCGAGCTCGGTCCCTGTCTCATCCCCACAAACCATCTCGCTTCTGTGCTCCTATTTTCCCCATTTCTAATATCTCCCCTATGTATCTGCCATTGCCCCTCCCCCTGTGTCCATATACCATCCCCATGGCATGTCCCCTTTATGTCTCTGTCCCTATGCCCCATGCACATAATTTCCCCTCTTTCTGTTACCTTCCTGTGTCCAGATTTCCCCTATCTTCCTCTTCCATACCAGTGTGTCTCTTCTTTTCAACCCCATCTAGCTTTTTTCCCTCTTTCTTCCTCCCCCCTGCTTCTAGCATCTGGCTCACCTGCCTGTCCTTCCCTTTCTTTCCTGCTGTGGGTTTTTCTTTCCATCTTCATCCCCTTGGCCCAGAATCATTTTCCCTTTCACTCCCTCCTTCCAGTTTGAGCCGGGAACACGGGTGATCGCACGGTCCCCGCAGCCCCCACCCGCCTGCCTAATCGATCCTAGTGTTTAGCCAGCTCTCTCCCTTCTCCTCACCTTAGTTTGTAGGTTTTCTTTTTCGGCGACCTGCACGCTTTCCCAAAGAGCCGCGCACGCGCGGCTGCTCAGTGTTCAATCTTCTGCTCTACTGCAACTTCCTGTTTCCGGTTGCGTCAGAGCAGAAGATTGAAACTGAGCAGCAGCAGGTGCGCGGCTCTTTGATAGCGTGCGGGTCGCCGAAAAAGAAAACCTACAAACTAAGGTGAAGAGAAGGGAGAGAGCTGGCTAATCACTAGGATTGATTGGGCAGGCGGGTGTGGGCTGTGGGGACCGCGCAATCCTTCATGCCTCACTGCGGGGACAATACCATTCACCGCTCCACGGGGCGGTGAATGGCCTTGTCCCCGTTGCCGCAGCGACTGCTAGTTTTCATTCCCCGTTTTGGAGGGTTACCCACGGCTAAACCCGGTGGCCGCGGGTAAACCGCCACCGTGTCATTCTCTAATGTGTACCTGGGACTTTTTATGTGACATTCACTGCAGTACTCCCTAGTGTGCCCCTCTGCTCTGCAGAGACCTCTGTGTGGCCATCTGAAGCTGTCATACAGGCTGATATGTACTATTTCTCTTATAATAATAATAATTTTATTCTCCTATACCGCCATAGTCAAATGACATCGAAGAAGGCTGGACAATCAGCGAATTACAGAATACAAGAAGTGAGGGTACAACTTATTACACAAGAAATAGATAAAAGGAAAATATGAATCTTAAATATGTAATATAGGTCTCATGTATGCAACCCAAGGAATGAAACTGGACAATCTGCGAATTGTGGAATGCAGAAAGTGAGGGAACAACATATTACACGAGAAGTAAACAGAGGGAAAATATAACTTTGTAAGTAGTGAGACTTCTGTTTAGGAGATGAATCTGTCAAATAGTACGGTTTTAATTACTCTCCGAAAGGCGCCATAGGTCAGCCTGACTCCATTGATGTAATTACCCAGCCAGGATTGCTGTTTGCTTGCTTGGAACATGAAGAACCTGTCCAAAAAGGTTTGTATTTGCAGCCGGTGATCTTTGGGTATGTAAATATGTTACGGTTTCTGGTTGACCATGTGGGGTTGTGTAGTACGAAATGTAGTAGAAGGTAAGAAGGCGCTAGTCCCCAAACCTGCTTGAAACAAATACAGGCAAACTTGAACATTATTTGCGCCTCCATTGGCAACCAGTATAACCTTCTGTAGTAAGGGCTAATGTGATCGTTTTTCCTCAATCCGAAGATCAAGCGAAATGTTTTGTACTATTCTTAATTTTTGTATTGTTTTCTATGGGATGCCTAGATAAACGATATTGCAGTAATCCAGTACTAATAGGACCAGGGACTGCACCAGTAATCTAAAGGATGTAGTATCAAAGTATTTTGTAATGGTCCTTAGTTTCCACAGTGTATTTCCACAGTGTATTTTAGGGTGATGGGAGGGGGGGTCAATGACCACTGGGAGAGTAAGGGGATTCATGCTTAATCCCTTCAGTGGTCAATCTGGTCAGTTTGGGCACCTTTTGGCCCTTATTCGTGTTTAAAACAGGTCTAGCCCCATATGTCTAAATGGTGCCCTGGATATTTTGTTACATGTTCAATTATCACTGCAAAATATCCAAGTCCTAAGCCTGCCCAAAACACGCCGTCAACATACACCCCCCCCCCCCTTGAATTTAGATGAACAGCCTAGAAAAATGCCTAAAACATGGAATTTAAAAATAGTGATTTGGATGTTTTAGCAAGAAAAACACCCAAATGCCCCTATTCTATTTTTGGACATTTTTCTCCTTTGAAAATGAGGCCCTATGTGAGTTATCAACTGATAGGAATGTGTACAAACAAGAAAAATGTGGTTACTTTTATTTTTTTCCGATTTTGGGGCGGATTTTTTTCACACATTTGTTTTAGCGGGGAGTTAATAATGTGCACTACAGCATTTTACAAAGCTGCGTTAGGCTTTTTTATGGTCCGCCACAGCGGTATTAGCTCCAATACTCACTGAATTCCTATGAGCGTCGGAGCTAATTCTGCCTCAGCCGGTGATAAAAAAAAAAAAAAGCCTAAGATGGCTTCGTAAAAAGGGTGGGGGGGGGGTAGGTAAACTTCTTGCATGTTAAGGTGGTTAAATCATCCTAACAAACTGAAGGCACACTAACGTATGTGCATCCCTATCAACTGAAACTGGAATAGTTCACACAAAATTGTTAGCACTATCTGAAAGACTTGCACTAATTTTGAGCACCTAAAGTAAAGGGTACATTCAATTCCTTGGTCTGAAAAGCGGTACTCTTTTTATCAGAACAGACATTATGGGACATTAGCTATTCACGGTCTAATGATCACAGAGCCAGTTTTTTTCCACCCTCTAATCCATGCAGAAACATTTTCTTTCATCTTAAAACTAGCTTCAAAATTGGTAGTGCCAACTTAATCTGTATCTGTTAAGAGTGTTCTTTTAAATCAATGACGTAGGATAATTTTTTTTTTTAAAGCACAAGAAATAAATATTATTTATGTATTAAAAGCAAAGTATCAAGTTGACATATCTTGGCTCAAGCCATTTAGTTTATTTTTTTTGAACTTTGTTTCAAAACACTGTATCCATCTGAATCACAAAGACCTTGATGGTATCAGTACAATATGCAGAAAGGAATTATTTCAGTTTACTGAAAGAGGAAATTTCTCGTGCATTGAGTCACAGATACGATCAATAGTGCACACTGATCTTTTTAGCAGCTCTTGGGGAGCTGACTGATCCTCTTCTGGGAAGGGAAGACCATTGTGGGGGTAAATCGGTAAGGAAAGCGCTAAAATTTAGGTGCCCAGAATGCATGTAAATAACCAAAATAGTTACCGGAATAGTGGAGGAGTGGCCTCGTGGTTGGAGCTGCTGCATCAGCGCACTGAGGTTGTGGATTTGATCCCAGCGCTGCTCCTTGTGACCCTGCACAAGTCACCTAACCTTTCATTTTGTTACGTCCCTTCCTGATTCAGTACGCTAGGGGGCTCATAATTGAAAGAGAAAATCGTCCAAAAACCAGCCTAAGATGGCACTTGGACGAACATTATACGTCCAAGTGCCGATAATACGTCCAAGTGCCGATAATAAAAATGGGTTTTGGACGTATTTCTAAATGACCTAGACCTTCATAGTGCTGCTAAACGGGGCGTTTCGGGAGGAGTGTCGAGGGCGGAAGTTGGGCGGGACGTGGGCCGGCTTAAACTTAGTCATACAGCATGTACAACCAAAAGTTATATAGCTCAGGATCGACGTAACTTGGAAGTTGTGACTTAGACCATTTAAAACATGTCACAAAAAACCACCTAAAGTCACCAGAAAAGCACTGCAAACACATCAAACAGACCCCCCACACACTATCCCAGTGATCACCGACCCCCCCCCCCAACCCCCATAAAAATATTAATCACACCTTTAAAATTCAGCCTCCAGACCATCATCACCTGGCAGCCTGCCATAGGAAAGCCTAGTTGTCCAGCCCAGAGGCGGCTTAAGCTGTCTTGGGGGTGGGTTAGGGACTCATGCAGAGGAGAACCCATGCCCATAAGCCCCTGTAATCACTGCATTGATAATGAAACATGTGCACTCCCCTATACACCCCCAAAACCCTTTTTTACTGGCATATAAGTGGATCCTGCAGCCATAAGGGCTATTGGGGTGGTAGATAAGTGCGTCTAAGGGATTCTGGAGGTGGTTTGGGGGGCTCACCATCACCTATAAGGGAGCTGTAGTGAGGAGAAGCCATGGCACCCTTTTTGTGAAGTTCACAGCAGTGCCTTGTAAGGTACACCACTATTTAGGTGGCATGTCTGGGTGTGCAGTCCATCACTTTGCAGACCCCTCCCACGTCCAACAGGGCTTGTTCTAGGCATTTTTGACTTGGACAAAAAGTTGAACGAAAAAATGGTATAAAGATGGATGATTTAGCAACATCGACGATCAGATCGGCAGGACGTATACTTAGACAATTATCGAAAGAAAAAAAATTTTGGACATATTTTTCGAAAATGTGTCCTAGGTTGTTTTTTTACTTTAGATGACTTGTGACTTAGACAAAAACGGACTTAGATGTTCCTTTCGATTATGCCCCTTCACGTGTTTAATTCCTCCACGTGTTTAATCCCTTCCTGCAATCTGGGAGTTGCAGATATCCAAACACTTGCTCCTCCTACCTTACAGAGTGAGTTAGAGCCCCGTACAGTTTTCGATTTCTGCATGCAATCTGTGCAGAAGTCTTTTGGATATGCTCTGCATCTTCTTCTTATTTTTTTGCTTAAAGTTTATTTTATTTCGGTGGCTTCAGTGCCCTGAGACCCATGTGGTGTCCTCTGCCAGAGGAAAGGAAACATTTCCGCAGAAACAGGCTGCTACTTCACAGAGAAACTTCAGTGGATCTGTGGAGCCAGATTGCTTGTGCCACCCTTCTCAGACTCAGGGTCCATTCCCCTGGGAGGTCGCTTGCCCTCTGACCCTGTCAGGGGTTTAAGTGCAGGCTGTATGCATCCTGAGTAAAATATCCCTCCAGGTTTCAGGGCACAGGCTGCATTTCCTGCCCCCAGTCATGTGGAAAAGTATCTGTGGGAGCGGAGGTTACAGTTGGAGTCTGTATGACTGGCAGCCCCAAGATCTTCAAGTTTGGTCATTTGGAGCAGTTTCTGAAGCAGAAAATATTTTCCTCCATTCAGCTGCAGTGTAACAGAACTGACAGGCAGGCACTGCACAGACTGTTAAGTAAACCTCCATTATTTCTCCTATGGGTGCTTTAGGGTGATCTGTGAAACGCGGTAAAACTAATTTGTTAGTTTCTAAGGGTAGGTTTCAGATCTCCCACCTCCACAAACCCCTATTTTATTTTCAGATTTTCTTTATTTTTGCCGTTTTTGGTGCAAATTCATTGGCAGTAGCCATCTTGAATTTTTATCAATCTTTTTTTCAAAGATTTATTTTTGCATCAAAGCCCTCAATTTTGTTAAAAATCATTTGGGATGGACTCCTCAGCCCTAATCTGTTTAATATGTGCATTGATTGTGCCGGATCAGTGACCGTGTTCCATGTGCCGCAGCATACTGGGGAAAGGGTGAGAGATTTGGACCACCTCCTCCAGGTCTTTCATGGCTAGGGAGCTGGCCTGGGTCTGTGGTTTCAGAAAAAAGCCTCACTCAGAGGCCGTTCTGGAATCTGGCACAAATACCTGCATTCCAAATCGGGGGACTCCCTTGGCGCGGTGTGGGCACCTCAATAGAGACCAGCAGTGGCCATGGGGTATGAATTTTCCCTGGACTTTATTCGGCTTTTCTGGAAACTGTATGCTTCGGATGCGCCTGCCTGCTGTGTCAAACAGACATGTCCCTTACCCCAACCACCTTTCTCACTTGCACCCTGAATACCTTACCTGCTGCCCATGGTTTGAACTTCCTGTCTCCCTCTTTCCACGGACAAGCATCTCTTCCTCCCTTCCCACCACTTCTTTCTGGTCTGAGTCATTCTCTCTTTCTTTACCATTCCCCCCACTCCATACTTGTAGGTCCAGCATCCATGTCCCCTAACCACACCCCACAACCCACACCCTCACTCACATCTCTTCCCACCCTCCTTTCTAGTCTGGGTCACTTTCTTCACCACCCCCCCATTACGGGGTCCAGTATCCATATCCCTTCCTTTTCCCCCCTCCCCCTTTTGATCCACCATCCATGTCCCCTCCTCTTCCCCCCAATTGTGGTCTACCGTCCATGTCCCTTCCCCCTTATGCAGGTCTTCCCTCTCTCATTCTCTGACCCCTCCACCCATGGCATCTCCCTGCTGTCCTGCTTCTGACCCGACAATCCCCTTCTCCTCCATGTGGGTATGGCCTCTGATTGACTCCCCATCCCCTCCCATGTTGGAAGTGATGCAACAGAGAAAGGACCTGGTTGGCAGTGCTGCCTCTGCTGGCCAATCTTCACTGCTGCTTTGGGAGGGCCTGCAGATAAGAGATACTGGTTCTATACAGGGAAGGGCGTCAATCAGGTCTGTGCAGAATTCTGCATGAATGGGGAATACAGTGCAAATTCTGCACTGTGCAGTTGCACAGAATTCCACCAGGAGTAATTTATGGACAGCAGTCCTACAACAATTTTAGTTGGGGTAGGAGGCAGCAGCTATTATTGGGGGTAGTTGGGAAGCAGAAATAGGGACCATTTATGGGGATTTCAAGAACCTGACTCTCAAGATTGCTGGTCTTTCCAGCTTGCAGGCACTGATGGTTGTAAAAGAAGCACTGGGTTTTCTGTCTACACTAAATTTTTTTGTGACACACCTCCCACCTCTTGAGGACACATTGGTTGAGAGCTATTAGTCTTGAAGCAATGGTCAAATTTCAGTATCAGACAAATGCAACAAGCTTCAGCTATAAAGACGCAAGCTAATGTAGAAGTGAACGAAGCCAACGTTACTCCCAAATAACAAAAAAAAAAAAAGAAGAAAATGAAGTTATCTAATTTAAATTTTCTACTAAAGAAACAACTATATAACTAGACATTTTTCTTCAACTTACCTTTCCTTCTTCATTCACATCCCAAGTAAAGGATACAGCATTGTATGCTATCTCTTCAATATTCCCAATTGTGTTAAAGCTTTCCTTGTAGTCTGCTGCCAAATTCAAGAAAAACATGGCTAATATTTTCATATCATTCTTTTTTTACTTTAACAGTTGTTTCTGCCATTATCTTAATTGAATCATCTGTAATGAGTGAGTATAACTGAGTTTAATGTTAACTTTGCAGCATGAATTATCAAAGCAGAAACTGTATATACTGAAAACAAATTGTTTATATTTATTTTTTTTTAAATTATACCACTTTACATAATTCAGAACAAAATGGTTGACATCTTAAAAAGAAATCTTCAAAAAAAATTAAGAATTCCATTTATATAGACAGGAAAGCCTGATCATACATAGTAAGATCATCATGTAAAACATACATTTTTCAAACATAATGATTGTATTTCTCAGAACCTCTAATGTATCCTTATACCATCTCCTAATGCCATATTAAATACTTGTGGAAAAAAAATAAAGGGCTCCTTTTACAAAGCTGTGTTTGTGGCACCTGCTGTGGTAATTGCTCTGATGCTCATATGGATTTAATAAGCATTGGCACGTTTGCCGCATGGCAGTCGCTACCCGGCTTTGTAAAAGGGGCAAAAGTCTTCAATAAAATTTGCTTCTCCGATCAAATAAGAGGGGAGGTTATTCCACAAGGAAGGAGTCAAGCAAAAAAAAAAAAAAAAAAAACAACCCAAACAAACAAACATTATTTCTGGTCGAAATAAATTTAGATATTTTTTAAATATGGAGTAACTAGTTTATCTAATATAATAAAAGACTAAGCCGCGCATGCGCACTCCCACCTCCGTGCATCCGTTTTCCGCGAGATGTAGGGTAGAGAATGACACGGTGGCGGTTTACCCGCGGCCACCGCATTTAGCTGTGGGTAACCCGCCAAAACGGGGAAAGAAAAATAGCAGTCGCTGCGGGGACAGGGACAAGGCCATTCACCGCCCCGTGGAGCGGTGAATGGTCTTGTCCCCGCAGTGAGGCATGAAGGATCGCACGGTCCTCGCAGCCCACACCCGCCTGCCCAATCGATCCTAGTGTTTAGCCAGCTCTCTCCCTTCTCCTCACCTTAGTTTGTAGGTTTTCTTTTTCTGCGACCCGCACGCTATCAAAGAGCCGCGCACCCGCTGCTGCTCAGTTTCGATCTTCTGCTCTGATGCAACCGGAAACAGGAAGTTGCAACAGAGCAGAAGATTGAACACTGAGCAGCCGCGCGTGCGCGGCTCTTTGGGAAAGCGTGCAGGTCGCCGAAAAAGAAAACCTACAAACTAAGGTGAGGAGAAGGGAGAGAGCTGGCTAAACACTAGGATCGATTGGGCAGGCGGGTGGGGGCTGCGGGGACCGCGCGTCCATCTGTAAGATATGTTACATGCATTTTTACTAGAGAGCATCGTTTTTTGGTTAACGCTGAGAACAATATGTGCCACATCAATCGCCTGTAATGCACTAGTTGCCATTGTTCATTATTTGTTGGAGTAGTGGTTGGTACTTAAGGTGTAAGAAGAATGAATGTTTTGTACTAAATAACACCATCTACCCTACCTGCTTATTTGGAACTTTGGTTATCTAGATGTGCAGTTCTAGAAACCGCTTTCACTATTATGAGCTGTCTACCTCTATTGCATGTTGAGGGAAGAGGAAGTGGTGGTTGCAAACTTACCAGGTGCAATACCATATTAATATAGCATATTACCTTGGAGATGAAGGAACAGTGCATTGCTTCTGCCCAACCAGGCTCAAACTGGAAGGAGGGAGTGAAAGGGAAAAGGATTCTGGGCCAAGGGGATGAAGACGGAAAGAAAAACCCACAGCAGGAAAGAAAGGGAAGGACAGGCAGGTGAGCCAGATGCTAGAAGCAGGGGGGGGGGGGAAGAAAGAGGGAAAAAAGCTAGATGGGGTTGAAAAGAAGAGACACACTGGTATAGAAGAGGAAGATAGGGGAAATCTGGACACAGGAAGGTAACAGAAAGAGGGGAAATTATGTGCATGGGGCATAGGGACAGAGACATATAGGGGACATGCCATGGGGATGGTATATGGACACGGGGGGGGGGCAATGGCAGATACATAGGGGAGATATTAGAAATGGGGAAAATAGGAGCACAGAAGCGAGATGGTTTGTGGGGATGGGAAAGGGACCGAGCTCGCAGGCTCCAGTGGCTTGCACAAATTACATTGTAACGTGCCATGAAAATAAGAGGGAGGAAGGTAGATAGATAGGCCACGCGTGAGGAGCTGAAGGGTGGTAGAAAGGAACAGATGGTAAAGGAGGGAGGGAAGGGTGGTGGTGGAAAGGAATAGGACAGACATTGAAGGAGGGTGGAGAGGAACAGACCCTGAAGGGAAATATGGAAGACAGAGTGGGAAGAAGACAGATGCCAGACTATGGGGGAGCGGAGGGAAGAAAATGGGTGCTAGACCAATTGGGGGGGGGAGGGGGGTGAAGGGAGAGGCACAGTAACAGCAAATGGAAGACGCAGAGAGAAGACACACAGTGGATGGAAGGAATTGAATGAGAAGATGTGGAAAGCAGAAACCAGACAACAAAGGTAGAAAAAAAAATTCTATTTATTTATTTATTTTTTGCTTTAGGATAAAGTAGTATATTAGTTGTATTGATAAAAATTTATAAACAAAGCCCTGCCAGCTGAACATCTCTTTCTCTAGTTCAGCAGCCAGAACTTTGATTTATAAGAAAGGAATAAGCTAAATATTACAGTACTAAGGCTTATATGGATGCAGCGGGGACGGTGACGGGGCGGTGAATGGGATGGCAGGGGCGGTGAAAGGGATGACGGTGACGGGGCGGTGAAGGGAACGGTGGTGACGGGGCGGTGCAGAGGATGGTGGGCCGGGGACGGGGCGGTGACGGGGACAGATTTTTTCCCCGTGTCATTCTCTAATGTAGGGCACCTCAGGTAGGAGTGCGCATGCGCGCAAATCTCTCTCTCCTGCCAAGGCGAACAGTAGGAGCAGCTAAGTTTTTAAAGTCGTCGGCCATGAAGTATGCAGGTGGCATACTTCACGACCAACGGCTTTTCAAACCCCCCCAGCACCGCCGTCGCTGAACCTTTGAAAACCCTCCACCCCCACCAGCACTGCCAGCTGCGGTTAAGGCGAGAGAGAAAATAAGAAAAGGCATGATAAGTCTTTCATAAAAACTACAGAGAACTTAACCTCCAAAATGAAGGCAGAATCCATCTTGCTCAAGGCTTTACACAAGGAGAGATAGAATGGGTTAGTGGGGCCTTTAGCCGAGATGCTAGGTAAGGTATTGCTGTTGGTCACAAGACAAAGGGAAAGAGTTACCAAATCCCTTACCAAGACAGAAGATGAGGTAGAGCAGTCCCATTCGGATATCCAGGCGGAAGAAGGCGATGTCGGCCGCGGCAGCTGTTGGCGGCTGTAGGCCGCAGTGGCTGCAGGCTGCAGCGGCCGAGCATGGAGCCAGGCCGAAGTTTCTTTTTTTAACTTCAAAGACGCTGCAGCAGCTCCTCTCACGAACCGCTCCTGCGTCGGAGAAGGCGGCGATTGTGAGAGGAGTCGCCAGGAAGTTACACTGCTGGGGGCTCGGGCTGTTAGGTCCATGCAGGCTCCTCTCGCGGTAAATGGAGGGAGAGGGAATGATGCGGCTGCTGGACAGGGACGTAGGGAAGGAGATAGGAAGGAAGACACAGGGACAGGGGTAGGGAGAGAGACAGACAGACAAAGGGGGCCAGGGAGGGAGAGAGACAGAAATAAAGACAGACATATATTCTACCACCAGTGGGAGGAAGGGAGACAGAAAGAAAAGAAGAAAGATACAGGGACAGGGAGAGACACAGAAAGAAAGACAGGCAGACAAAGGGGGCCAGGGAGGGAGACAGATAGAAAGAAAGACAGCAGGACAGAGAGAGAGAGACGGAAATAAATACAGACAGACATATATTCTAGCACCCATTAATGTAACGGGCTAAAATACTAGTAAGTTTATAAAGATCTTAAAACTATAGCAGGAGAACACAGAATAACCATGTATGCAGATAATTTGGCCTATGTATGTAAAATGCTTGATGTGTTAATGTCATCACTAAACTGATTTCTATATTTCAAATAAAGAGGGGTAACATGATCAAACTTTGATAGTTACCTAATAGCTCACGAGCTAAATTCTGAATGGTTTGCAATCTTTTAAGGTCAACATCGGAACATCCAATATAATAAGTCATTTTTTATATAAACAATGCTTGGATCAGTTTATTTAAAGCTTACTCATTAAAATAATACTTCACTCTGCGCAATCACCTCAAAGTTCTTAAACCTCTTATTATTAGATCTGTTATTTGATCCATAAAATTTAATTGTGAATCTACCCAGATATATAAATATAGAGTAAGTTCAAGCTCATTCAATTAATGAGGAGTTTGAATTAAAAATATTTGATTAATCAGTATCAAATATTCTGTCAAATTCTAATATTCCCAAAATGCGACTTTTCCAGAGACATAAGTATATGACCAATCACATCATAATTAACAAACACCATCATATATTCAGAAAACGGATGAGGTTAAAACTGCCAATAAAAATAACAGATTACATCTAGCAACACAGTAAACACAAAAGCACATAAAGCAGCTACTAGCTTGCTATTACCATAGACCTGATTTTATCAAGACTTCATTCAAGGAGCTATATTTATTATTTTACTGCTTTTTTTTTAGAACTTGATTAGAGAAAAGCACCTACCTGACACTCTTCCTAGGTTTCTTTAAATATACTCCTCAAGATCTTTTTTGCCTGGATCTTTCAATGCTGGTACAGGGGAAGTAGAATGCCTTTTTGTTTGGGGGTGCCCAAGCTTTGCCCCAGACCCTACTTCCATAATAATACGTAGTACTAATTGTAACACCATTTTTCATTCTTCATATACACACACAATATAATCTTATTAACAATATATAATGGGAATCACAAAACTAAACCACACAAAGCACACTGTATAACGAGAAAATTTGAATCATTTAATCATTTATAGTCTGTGTTTTTCAGCTACTGGATGGATAGAGAGCAGCTGAGAGGGAACACAGCTCCCCCTGTATAAGCACCACTCAAACCACCCCCAAAAAAAATCCCAAACGGGGGGGGAGGGGGGACGGGACAGTAGGGGCACTTTGGAGCACATGATGGAAGGCTCCTTCGCTGTAGACCAGTACCTCTGTTACTGATGGTATTATTTATTTATTTAAAAATGTATATACCGCATAAAAACTATGCGATTTACAAAATCACATGCATATATATTAAAAATGCTAAACATGTTTAAACAAAACAAGCATAATAAAACATTAACTAATGATACCATTATTAAAACCTTCTTTTAAATTCATCCTACAAGATGGAAAGCCAAAATCCCATAAAAATATTTACAGAATGGGAAAGCATTAACAGAAAATAGTATTAGCACATGAAAGCATTGACAAATAATTGCGTTTTCAACATTTTCTTTTGCACACTGTAATACACTTCAGAGAATTATGTACCAAGACATATTTGCAATGCAACATATTAGAACAGAAATATATTTGCAGTATTCTAGAAATATGTGCAGGTTGGCTCTCGGACAGCCTTAGCTCCCCAGTCCAGCATCTTACTATAGGCCATGTAAATAGCGATGTTTAGAACCACTGTAACAGAAATCTTGAGGTTTCTGGCAGCCATAAAATAATTTACCTATCCATGTTTTTGGTAGGTTGCTAAATAGCCACCAGGCTCCAGCTCAGCTAAACTTTAGTAAGCAGTTGAATTACCAAGGATTAGGTAATATAGATAATGTGTTATCTGTATTAGCAGTACCTAATAGAGCTGCAGGCTGAGAACCAGGGAAGGCACTGCTGTTCCCTGAAATCTTGGACGTCACTTAACCTCCATTGAATCAGATACAAAACTTAAATTGTAAGCTCTACAGGGACAGGGAAATAGCTACAGTACCTGAATGTTAAGGTCAACGCGAAGCGGCGGTGCTGCTGACCCCGCCCACTCTATTAGTTTACCGGTACATGCTATATTTAGTGCTCTTCCTTGCAGCGCACGCCACAGGAGCGCACCTAAGGAGCAGGTCCTGCTCCTTAGTGCGCTCCTTCGTGCGCCTCCACTCTGTCTTTTTACTATCCTAACCGCTTAAGCCTTTTCTTTCTTCTGCTAGCTAACCTATTCACTATCATGTCCATCCCTCAATTCCAGATTCCTGTCTGCTGGGGCCATCATCCTGGGACAACATTCAACAACTCACTTAATTCAGTCCCACAATACGCTAGTCTCACTTCAATACGGGAAGCCCAACTTACCATCTACAAACCTCACAAAAATCGGCCTTATCAACTCCAGATCTCTTAAATCTAAATACCATCTCATCTCAGATATCATCTTAAAAAATAAATTTGACCTCCTCTTTATCACTGAAACCTGGTTAAGTAAGGGTGAGGAAAGTTATTTGGCCTTTTGTTGTCCCCCCGGTTTTACGTATCAATACAATCACCGACTAGTAAAAAAAGGAGGGGGTCTAGCCATAATTTATCACTCTAACATATTGGCTGATTTTGAATTTTCTTCCAATAATAGCAGCCCCTTGGAATACCTGGAGGTCAGATGCAAAACCTCCTTTTCATCAAATTATTTACTAATATATATCCCCCCACCTGTTAGTGTCTCGACACTAACTCATTTGCAATCTGTCATCTTGGATTTTTGTTTTTCCTCTGCTAACCCCGTCATTCTAGGCGACTTTAATATTCATTTTGATGACTCCAGCAACGCCTCCACGTCAGAAGTTCTTACCTTCTTAAAGGACTTGAATCTGTACCCACTAATAACAAGTCCCGCGCATATCACTGGACCCAAGCATCTCAAAGATACGACTTTCAAATGTTAGCTACTACACAAGTTCCGTGGTCAGACCACTTCTTAGTTTCTTTTCAACAATTAAATTCAAATTACCAAAGTAAACTAAAACCTAAAACAATTACCACTAGAAACTATAGTAAGCTAGAAGCTGCAGATATTTCATATAACTTCTGCCTTACCTTAGAACAACTCTCCAGGTCTACTGTAGAAAAAAAAATCTTAGCATGGAATCAGTCCATTGGTAATCTTTTAAATTCTATCGCACCAGCAATCACCTTCATGATCTCTCCCCGTAAACAAAAAAAATCCTTGGTACTCAGCAAATCTAAACCTACTAAAAAAATAATTACGCTCTCTTGAATGAAAATGGAGGCACAATAAAACACTGCTCAATCTTAACAAATTCCAGGAACATGCCGCATATTACAGATCCGAAATTAATAGAACAAAAAAAAGAATATTATACCAAACAAATCAAGAAGGCTAAAAACTCCTCCACTTTATATGCAATAGTTAAATCCTTAACAACAAAGAAAAAAGAAATGAACAAATCCAATCTTACACCTTCAGCTCAAGCCACTTACTTTATTGACAAAGTACAGAAAATTCGAGACACTTTCCCGTTTAACTCTATTTCTTGTCACTCTGTAGATTACGTAGACTCTAATAATTCAACTAATCTGTCCTATTCAAAATGCTCCCGTTTCACCCATCCGAGCTTGGAGGAAATACAAAAAAGTATTAATTTGCTTAATTTAAAAGGGACTAGTACAGAGGTTATCCCTCCCTTCCTTTTAAAACGATTTTTCTCTATTTTCGGCCCGTACATAAAAGATCTGGTCAATTCAAGTTTATCATCAGGATCTCTGCCTAAGATTTGGAAACAATTGATTATCTATCCAATCATTAAGGATCAAAATATTAGCACTCAGGACTTGTCTAATTACCGTCCCATAGCAAACATACAATTCCTTGCAAAACTTACTGAAAAAATAGTTTTCCATCAAATCTCCGACTTCATTGAGAAAATTAATGTACTTCACCCTAATCAAACTGGCTTCCATCATTGTCATTCTACAGAACTTTCTTTGTTAGGACTTACTACCAAAATACTATACCATCTTGATCATCATCAATCAGTACTGCTTATTTCCCTAGATCTCTCCTCTGCCTTCAATACTATAGATCACAGCCTGCTTTTAATGCGACTTCACAAAATCGGTTTGTCTGACCAGGTCATGGACTGGTTTGTTTCCTACTTCACTGATAGATCATCTAAGGTTATTTTTAACGGCACGTCGTCTGAACCTTTTACCACTAAACATGGAATACCACAGGGATCCATTCTGTCACCATTGCTTTTCAATATCTTCCTGTCACCCCTTCTGACGATGGGCCAATCTATTGGCTTTACCACATTTGCTTACGCGAACAATGTGCAATTGATCCATCCCATTGATCTCAACACTATGAAAGAGGTAGCTTCCATTAACCATAAATTAGGAACAATCAAATCATGGTTAGACTCAAATAAACTGGCTCTCAATATCAACAAATCAAAACTCATGATTTTTCCTTTTAAAGAAGGAACTACGCTTCAGGCTCCTCTGAAGCTCGAATCGCTCCCCATCAAAATTGTCCCTACTTTAAAACTATTAGGAGTTACTTTCGACAGTAAATTTTCTTATCATTTTCATATTAGCACGGTCGTTCAGAAATGTTTCTATCGACTCAGGATGATTCGTTCCCTTGGTAAGTTGCTAGAACCGGCCTCCTTGAACACACTGATCCACTCCCTAGTAATCTCTTGTATAGACTATTGTAACGCCCTGTATAAGGGCATTACAAAAAAGGAAATTAGACGGCTTCAGATTGTACAAAAAGCACAGTTACTTACCGTAACAGGTGTTATCCAGGGACAGCAGGCAGATATTCTTGACTGATGGGTGACGGCACCGACGGAGCCCCGGTACGGACAATTTTAGAGTGATTGCACTCTAAGAACTTAGAAAGTTCTAGCTAGGCCGCACCGCGCGTGCGCGAGTGCCTTCCCGCCCGACAGAGGTGCGCGGTCCCCAGTTAAGATAAGCCAGCTAAGAAGCCAACCCGGGGAGGTGGGAGGGACGCAAGAATATCTGCCTGCTGTCCCTGGATAACACCTGTTACAGTAAGTAACTGTGCTTTATCCCAGGACAAGCATGCAGCATATTCTTGACTGATGGGTGACCTCCAAGCTAACAAAAAAGAGGGATGGTGGGAAGGTTGGCCATTAAGAAAACAAATTTTGTAAAACAGATTGGCCGAAGTGTCCATCCCGTCTGGAGAATGCATCCAGACAATAGTGAGATGTGAAAGTATGAACTGAGGACCAAGTAGCAGCCTTGCAGATTTCCTCAATAGGAGTGGAACGGAGGAAAGCTACAGATGCTGCCAGAGCTCTAACTTTGTGGCCCGTGACAGAACCTTCCAGTGTCAGGCCGGACTGAGCATAACAGAATGAAACGCAAGCAGCAAGCCAATTGGATAGGGTGCGTTTAGATACAGGATGACCCAACTGGTTAGGATCAAAAGACAAAAACAGTTGAGGAGATGATCTGTGAGGTTAAGTGCGTTCGAGATAGTAAGCCAAAGCACGTTTACAGTCCAAGGTTTGCAAAGCCTGTTCACCTGGAAGAGAATGAGGCTTTGGAAAAAATACAGGTAGGACAATGGACTGATTAAGATGAAAGTCAGACACAACCTTAGGGAGAAATTAGGGGTGTGTACGTAGAACCACCTTATCATGGTGAAAAACAGTGAAAGGTGGATCGGCCACTAGTGCATGCAACTCACTGACCCTCCTGGCAGAAGTGAGAGCTATCAGGAAGACCACTTTCCAAGTGAGAAATTTGAAATGTGCTGTGGCCAAAGGTTCAAAAGGAGGCTTCATTAAAGCGGAAAGAACCACATTGAGATCCCAAGCAACAGGAGGGGGCTTGAGAGGTGGTTTCACATTGAAAAGGCCCTCATGAATCTAGAAACCAAAGGATGAGCCGAGAGGGGTTTTCCATGAACTGGCTCATGAAATGCAGCAATGGCACTAAGATGAACTCTGATAGAAGTAGATTTAAGGCCAGAGTCAGACAAGGAAAGAAGATAGTCCAACACCAGTCCCACTGCCAGAGACATGGGAGTATGGTGATGTAAGAGGCACCAGGAAGAAAACCGAGACCATTTCTGTTGATAACACTGAAGAGTGGCCGGTTTCCTGGAAGCATCAATGATAGAACGGACAGGCTGAGAAAGGAGTGAATGAGCCGAAGTCAGCCCGAGAGAAACCAAGCTGTCAGGTGCAGAGACTGTAAGTTGGGATGCAATAGGGACTGTTGATGCTGAGTAAGCAGAGAAGGAAACAGTGGAAGAGGTATGGGTTCCCTGCAACTGAGTTGAAGTAGAAGGGAGAACCAATGTTGCCTGGGCCACCATGGAGCGATGAGAATCATGGTGGCTCATTCCCTCTTGAGCTTGAACAATGTCCGCAGCATGAGCGGTAGAGGGGGAAATGCATATAGGAAGAGATTGGTCCAATCCAGGAGAAATGCATCGGGTGCCAGACAGTGAGGAGAGTAGAGTCTGGAGCAAAACAGGGGCAGCTGATGATTGTGAGGAGCTGCAAAAAGGTCCACTTGAGGAGTGCCCCATTGGGCAAAAATGGACTGAAGAGTCGTGGGATCGAGAGTCCATTCGCGAAGTTGGAGAATTCTGCTGGATTGACCGCTAAGGAATTCTGCTCCCCTTGAATGTAGACAGCCTTCAGGAATAAGTGACGAGCTGTCGCCCAAGACCAAATCCGTTGGGCTTCCGGACACAACAGGCGAGAGCCCGTCCCTCCCTGTTTGTTGATGTAGTACATTGCAACTTGATTGTCTGTGCAAATGAGTAGTACTTGAGGAAAAAGAAGATGTTGAAAAGCCTTGAGGGCATAAAACATCGCTCGGAGTTCCAGGAAATTGATGTGGTGTTTCTTTTCCTGGATAGTCCAAAACCCCTGAGTTTGGAACTCGTTCAAGTGAGTTCCCCAGGCATAGGGGGAGGAATCTGTGGTGATGACAAGTTGAAGAGGAGGTAGATGGAACAGTAGACCTCTGGATAGAGTTGAAGATGTCAACCACCAAAGAAGCGACTGTCGAAGAGACGAGGTCACAGATATGTGTTGTGAACAAGGATCCGTCGCTTGTGACCACTGGTTCGCTAGGGTCCATTGAGGAGTACGCAGGTGGAGACGAAGGAGGTGACATGTACTGTCAAAGCCATATGCCCCAATAGCACCATCATGTGATTGGCAGAGATGGTAATCTGTTGAAACACCTGCCGACAGAGATGAAGGATGGTCTGAAGGCGGTTGGATGGAAGAAACGCCCGCATCAGAACAGTGTCCAGAATGGCTCCAATGAATTGAAGTCGCTGGGTTGGAATGAGGTGCGACTTGGGTAGATTGATTTCGAAACCCAACAGCCGAAGAAAGTGGATGGTCTAGTTGGTGGCAAGCAAAACCGCCTGAGGAGAGTGAGCTTTGATCAGCCAGTCGTCCAAGTAAGGGAAGACTTGAAAATTGTGAGAGCGGAGATAGGCCGCTACTACAATCAGGCACTTGGTGAATACCCTGGGAGAGGAGGCCAGACCGAAGGGTAGCACCTTGTACTGATAATGGGTTTGATTGATGAGAAAGCGTAGATATTGCCTGGACGTCAGATGGATAGGAATATGTGTGTAAGCCTCTTTTAGATCGAGGGGGCATAGCCAGTCGCCCTGAGAGATGAGAGGGTAGAGGGTGGCAAGAGAGAGCATTTTGAACTTCTCCTTGACCAAGCATTTGTTGAGATCTCTGAGATCTAATATAGGTCTGAGGTCTCCGGTCTTTTTGGGAACTAGAAAGTACCGGGAGTAAAATCCCTGACCTCTCTGATCTTGAGGAACTTCTTCGATGGCATTGAGAAGAAGGAGGGATTGAACCTCTTGAGCTAGAAGGAGGGACTGAGACTTGTTGGAAGCAGACTCTGTTGGCAGGCCTAACGGCGGAGGAGTCTGAAAATTGAGAGAGTAGCCGTGGGCTATGATAGAGAACACTCACTGGTCGGTGGTGATCACTTCCCATCGAGGTAGAAAAATGTTTAGTCGACCTCCTATAGGTTAGAAACATAGAACATAGAACATAGAAAGATGACGGCAGAAAAGGGCTACAGCCCATCAAGTCTGCCCACTCTACTGACCCACCTCATTAAGTCTGAGTGCTGATGACTTAGTTCCTTTGCTCGACCCTCGTAGGGATCCCACGTGGATGTCCCATCTATTCTTAAAGTCGAGCACGCTGGTGGCCTTGATCACCTGCCTCGGAAGTTTGTTCCAATGATCCACCACCCTTTCCGTGAAGAAGTACTTCCTGGTGTCACCACTAAATTTCCCTCCTCTGAGTTTAAGCGGGTGCCCCCTTGTGACCGAGGGTCCCTTGGGAACGAATATGTAGTTTTCCACCTCGACTCGACCTGTGACGTATTTAAATGTCTCAATCATGTCACCGGAAGAGGACATGAGTGGCGGGCCTGTTGTTGTTGCTGCCTTTGCCTCCGAGGCTGAGGCTGAATTGGCCGAGGAGAAAAATGTCTCTGATAGGACGTCTGCTGCCTGAAAGGACGAGGAGGAGGTTACTTCTTGTTTTTCAATAAAGTATTCCACCTCGTCTCATGAGCAGAAAGCTTCTGAGTGGTGGTATCCAGAGATTCACCAAACAGCTCATCACCCAGGCAGGGAGCATTGGCAAGGCGGTCCTGGTGGTTCACATCAAGGTCTGAGACGCGAAACCATGCCAATCGTCTCATCGCTACAGCCATAGCAGTAGCTCGAGAGGTCAGTTCAAAAGTGTCATAGATGGAACGGACCATAAACTTCCTGAGTTGCAAGAGACTGGTAGTGCATTGTTGAAAAGAAGAAAGCTTGCGGTCAGGAATATATGTGTGAAACGCATAGTTACCTGAACGGTTGGCCAACATAGGATTTTGGTAAAGTCGTTTACCAAATTTATCCATGCCTTCTCTGCCAGGAGGGACAGAGGCATATACACTAGAGCCTGCAGATTTTTTGAGGGTTGACTCCACCAGCAAAGATTCATGTGGAAGCTGAGGTTTGTCAAACTCTGGGATAGGAATAACTTTACAAAGCGATTCCAACTTCCTTGGAGCTCCTGGAATAGTGAGAGGAGTTTCCAAAGTTTTGTAAAAAGTTTCCCTTAATATATCATAAAGGGGTAACTTTAAAAATTCTTTGGGAGGTTGTTCAAAGTTCAAAGTCCAAAGCCTCCAAGAATGCTTTTGACTTCTTAGAATCAGATTCCAAGGGAAGAGAAAGGGTGTCTGACATTTCCTTAAGAAATTTGGTGAAGGAAGAGTGCTCTGGCTGACTAGCAGGATCCTGCACCGATGGGTCAGCCTCATCCGATGAAAAATCCTCCTCGGTACCGAGGGGATCATCGGAGTCATCCCATAAATCAGGGTCCCGTACCGATGGGAGACGGCCCTGAGACAAAGGGGTAGAGGATTCGGTATGCCTGGTATTGCGTACCGATTTGCCTGAATGCAGCGACACCGTACCTGGTGACTGTAAAACGGGACGGGTGTCAGAAAGTGGTACCGGATCAGAGGCCGAGTGAGCCGTACGTCGAAGAGACTTTGGCTCTGCCGATAAGACAGGCATAGAAATGGAAGAGGCAGATTTTAGCAGTGCCGATAACGTCGATGCCGATAACATAGGCTGGTCGACAATCGGTACCGCAGGCTCAGTGGGTACCGACACCGGAAGGTTCGGAGTTAGCAGAGCCGGGAGCAGGAGTTGTAATTGCTCCTTAAGCTGGACCTGAAGGATGGATGCTATACGCTCATCCAGAGACGGTCCCAAGGGCACCGGTACCGCTTTTTTCTTGCTCGGTACCTGCGGTGCCGCTCGACGCTCAGGCGAAGTCGATGCCGATGAAGAGGCAGTGACTTCTATGGGAGCGGAGCTTTGCGGGGCCGGCGCACAGTCTGCAGGACTTGGCTCACTGCTTGTTCGACTGGCGGGCCAAGAACAGAAGGGGATGGCTTCTTAGCCGGCTTACCTAAAGGGTGCGACACCGAAGAGACCTCTTGCAGTGTCGAAACCACCGGTGCCGATTAGGAGGAAGTCGCCGGAGTCGACGCCAGTGGAACTTCCATAGTGGCACCGAAAAGAATCCGCTGTTGAATTTGGCGGTTCTTCAAAGTTCTCTTTTGAAGAGAACTACAGTGGGTGCACATTTCCGGGTGGGATAGTACGACTCAGAAAACCAGACGGAGACCATGTAGAGACGGACTCGGAAAAGGCCCAACTGTTAAATGAATACTTCTGTTCAGTCTTCACCCGCGAGGCGCCGGAAATCGGCCCTCAGCCACAGACAAGGATTAAATCAGGAGACCCGTTTAGTAATTTCAAATTTACACCCAGCAGCGTCTACTGCAAGCTGTCAAAAATCAAGGTCAACAAGGCAATGGGGCCTGACAACCTACACCCTAGGGTACTCAGGGAGTTGGGTGATGTCTTGGCGGAACCACTATCCGCGCTCTTCAATCTCTCCCTTAGTACAGGTAACGTCCCGATGGACTGGAAGACGGCTAACGCCATTCCACTACACAAGAAAGGCTCCAGGATGGAGATGGCAAACTATAGACCACTTCAATAGTGAGCAAACTAATGGAAACCCTAATCAAACGCCAATTGGATAGGATCATAGACGAGGAGAATCTGCGGGATCCCCGCCAACATGGATTTACTAAGGGGAGATCTGCCAATCCAACCTGATCAGCTTCTTTGACTGGGTGACGAGGAAGCTGGATGTTGGTGAGTCCCTGGACATCATCTACCTGGATTTCAGCAAAGCATTTGATAGCGTGCCACACCGCAGGTTGCTGAACAAGATGAGTTCTTTAGGTTTGGGCGACACATTAACCAAATGGGTTGGGAACTGGCTTGGAGGTAGGCTTCAGAGGGTGATGGTGAATGGCACCCCCTCCGAGATGTCGGAGGTGATAAGTGGAGTGCCACAGGGCTCCGTCCTGGGCCCGATCTTGTTCAACATCTATATAAGAGACTTGACAGAAGGGCTCCGAGGTAGAATAACATTGTTCGCCGATGATGCCAAACTGAGCAATGTAGTGAGCAAAAGCACAACAGACAAAAAAGCAATGACAGACTATATGGTGCATGACTTACTTCTGCTGGAGCACTGGTCTAGGTCCTGGCAACTCAGTTTCAATGCCAAAAAATGCAAAGTCATGCACCTGGGAAGCCAAAATCCATGCAAGATCTACACCCTAAATGGCGAGATCCTGACAAGAACTGAAGCAGAAAGAGACTTGGGGGTGATTGTCAGGGAAGACATGAAGTCTGCAAACCAAGTGGAGCAAGCTTCATCCAAAGCAAGGCAAATCATAGGTTGCATACGCAGGAGTTTCGTCAGCCGTAAACCTGAAGTCATTATGCCACTGTATAGATCCATGGTGAGACCGCATCTGGAGTACTGTGTGCAATTCTGAAGGCCGCATTACCGCAAGGATGTGCTGAGACTGGAATCGGTCTAGAGAATGGCCACCAGGATGGTCTCGGGACTCAGGGAGCTCCCGTACGAGGAGCGGTTGGGGAATTTGCAGCTCTACTCACTCGAGGAGCGTCAAGAGAGGGGAGATATGATCGAGACATTCACGGGACATCTCACGGGCCGCATCAAGGTGGAAGAAGACATCTTCTACTTCAAGGGTCCCGCGGCAACAAGGGGGCATTCATGGAAAATCAGGGGCGGGAAACTGCACAGTGACACTAGGAAGTTCTTCTTCACTGAAAGGGTGGTTGATCGCTGGAATAGTCTTCCACTTCAGGTTATTGAGGCCACCATTGTGGCAGATTTTAAGGCCAGATGGGATAGACATGTGGGATCTATCCGCAAAGATAGATAGGGAGGATCACTGGAGTAGGCAGACTTGATGGGCCGTGGCCCTTATCTGCCGTCTATTTCTATGTTATTCTATGTTATATGGTCCGGACCCAAACACTGAAGGCACCACTTGTGCGGGTCGGATAAAGAAATAGGGCGTGCACACCGCTGACACTTCTGAAAACCCGGAGAAGGGGGCATGAAGAGAAAAACGGCAGTAGAAAATCAAAGCCCGAGGCTTCGATGGTGCCAACAGGCCCCGCCGGGGCCGACCGAAAAAAGTAAAAAAAAAATAGACTTTTTTTTTTTTTTTTTTGAAAAATAATAAAAGAAGAAAAAGTGAATAAATTAACGAGAAAAATTATGCGAGCGGGAAGGCGAAAAAAGAGAGTCCAACAGCCGTTGGAAACACGCGTCTTCTTAGCTCCGCGGAAACTAAGAAACTGGGGACCGCGCGCCTCTGTCGGGCGGGAAGGCACTCGCGCACGCGCAGTGCGGCCTAGCTAGAACTTTCTAAGTTCTTAGAGTGCAATCACTCTAAAATTGTCCGTACCGGGGCTCCGTCGGTGCCGTCACCCATCAGTCAAGAATATGCTGCCTGCTTGTCCTGGGATAACACAGCTATTAAGATCATTTGTGGCGCAAAGAAATACGATCATGTTTCACCCCTTCTGATTAGTGCACATTGGTTACCAGTTGAACATAGAATCAGTTATAAAATCCTACTTTTAACATTTACAACAACCAAACCAAATTAAACAACCAACCAGAGTTTATCAACAGACTTTTAATTCCCTACAATACTTTAAAATCTCTTTGTTCAACGTCTCAGAATCTTCTTGTTATACCTTCTTTAAAATTGATTAATATGTTGCGCTCCAACAATTTTGCCGTCACTGCCCCTTCTCTCTGGAATTCGTTGCCCAACCATTTGCGCAACTAAAAACATTCTTGTTCCAGGATGCTTTTGGATAACAACTGTCCTCTTTAAGGATAAAATTTAGATCAAATTGTTACTTTTTACCCTAACCTATTGTACTTTCCCTTTATGTCACACTCTTCTTTAACGATTGTAGTTCTTCCCCACTTTCCTATTGTTTGAAGTAAGTCCATACGTCTTATCAGTGCTTTATTATGACACTTAGATTTTATCCAGTAACCCTTGTTTTAATGTTTTTATGTAATTTTATATTGTACACCGCTTAGAAAACTGATTAAGCGGTTCAAAATTTTTTTTTAATAAACTTGAATGTAACTTTGGTTATGGGTACTTAGACGATCAGGTTTTTTGATTGTCCAAGTACCCATTTAGGCCACTTTTTAGATGTTTTTTTGTTTTGATTATGAGCCCCTTGTTATTGGCTATTCAACAGGCAAGGGAGATTCAAGGTATTCCTTATGCAGGTCGGGAATATAAGGTCTCTGCTTATGCAGATGATATTTTGCTTCATTTGAGGAATCCTGAATCTACCATCCCGCATTTGCTAGAGTTGACTGACAGATTTGGAAAATTTTCTGGATATAAAATAAATTGGAGTAAATCGGAAGTTCTTCTGCTAAATGTATACTGTCCAAAAGGATTATTTGACTCATTCCCTTTTCTTTGGAAAGAAGAGGGAATAAAATATTTGGGCATTTGGATTCAAAAAACACTAGAGGATACGATGAAAGTAAATGAAAAATCTTTATTGCTAAAGGTCTCAGAAATGTGTGAGCAATGGAACCCTCTACATCTGTCTTGGTGGGGGAGAATCCAAATGGTTAAGAAGATGATTTTGCCTGTGGTTTGCTACCAAATGGGCATGTTACCAGTGTTTTTTCATGGGTCCTTTTACAAAAAATTAAATAGTATTCTCATCATATTGCTTTAGTATCTTTACAAAAACCAATTGCAGAGGGTGGGGTAAATTTTCCCAATTTTTATAGGTACCATCAGGCCTATAAATTGCGTCAGGGTATGTATTGGATCCTTCCTGAGCTCATGGTACATCTCCCTGATTGCCTTTACTTAGAGTGGCAACTCATGTCTCTAATGCGACTGTGTCATGTTTTAAGTATCAAGTTACCCAGATATGTTAAGGACAATAGTATTTTATTTGATACCTGGAAAACTTTTAAATTTATTAACAACTTAACAGATGTTCCAGTAGAGAAGTCTACGTGTCAATCCTTATGGCTAAACTCCAAGATTCAAATTGGCGAGTCTGAAATCTTCTGGAAGCATTGGATGCAGGCAGGTATGCGTACATTAGATGATGTTTTATCAGATGGGAAAATGCTTGATTTTTCACGACTGCAACAATCATTTGGCATAGCAAAGTCTCAAGTTTATAAATGGTTGCAGTTGAAGCAAGCCATTCAGAAGGAGTTCCCTGATTGGCAAAATCTAAAAAATCAGTACATCTTGCCGGTCCTGTGCTTCCAGACAGATTTCCTAGGACATCAGGCCGCCCAGTGGTATAAATTAATATCTGGTTATATGAATATGAAACCAAAAACTAGTCTTAAGAGACATTTGGAGCATTGAGATACAGCAGCAGATTTCTGCGTTTCAATGGTCACGAATTTGGACTTGGAGGATGAGATGTACGGCGTCAGCATCTATGAAACAAACTTGTTTTTTTTTTTTTTTTTTGTTACATAGAAGTTTTTGGACTCCTGTTAGATTACAAAAAGTAGATACAAAAGTAGACCTCAATATAGGGACAATGGATCATCTGTTCTTTTTTTGCCCCTTGATACTTAACTTTTGGCGATTCATTTGGAGTCAAGTTAATAGAATACTGGAAAATCCAGTGGCATTGACATATGATACAGTGCTATTTGGCACGTTAATGAGGGCTAAAAGCTCAATAACTTCCCATAACAACAAACTTATCTTTATCATGACAGGCAGTGGCGTACCTAGCATATGTGACACCCGGGGCCCATCATTTTTTGGAACCCCCCCCCATCTGTACGAAAAACATGATTTTTAGTAACAATCCACACGTCACACATGAGTACCTAGGAAAAGGCAGCATCTTGCATATGCAGTGAGCAGTACAACATCAATACACCCATTGTAAAACTAAACAAGCCAGACTAGTACAGATCAATCCTACACCGTCAATCCTAACAGAAAACCATGTCTTTCGAACACACAGAACACAGAAAATACCTTCGCCTAGTATGGAATATGTCATCACAAGCTAACCCCTCCCTCTTTTACAAAACTGTAGTGTGGATTTTAGCCACGGTGGTAACAGCTCTGACACTCATAGAATTCTGAGCATCAGAGCTTCTACCACCACGGTTGGTGCTAAAAAACGCTCCACAGTTTTGTAAAAAGGGGGATAAAATAGAAATACATAGACAAAGGTTAAATTGAACCAGCAAGAAGCTGGACTCTGCATACAATGCAACACCACAGGAACAGTGATACGTGTCTTCTAAAGCAACAAATAAATAGAAAATATTTGTTCTACCTTTGTCTTCTCTGGTTTCTGCTTTCCTCATCTTCTTGTTACTCTCTTCCTTCCATCCACTGTCTGCCATCTCTCTGCCCCTATATGGCTAACGCAGCTTTGTAAAGGAGGGGGTAAACTACTGTCCAGTGTGAGAGTTCCTGCTGCTCAGGAAGCAAAAACTTTCGCAAGAAATACATTTGCTTTCCCCTTTCTTTTGCTCATATGCAATAATCAGAATAGAAACACAACCAAAATAAAATAGAACTAAGATATCAGCAGCATATGTAACTGGGGATAAAAAAAATAGTCAGTTTCTGATAGATCACAACAATTTTGGCTGCTTAATATAGAGATTATTCCAGAAACAGACTTTGGCTTCCCAAATTGAGGGCCATGGAGTCACTCACTTTATCTGTGTGGATGTTCCACAAGATCTCAATGTCCTATGTTGCTTGGGGGGGTCACAGCTGCCAAAGAACTGTTGCATGCTGTACCATGTTATATTAAAAAGAAAATTCTCATGTTGCACAACTAAAGGATCGAAACCCAAAATCAAAACAAGTGTATTTTTTCATTTGCTTCAGCAATATAATCAATATCTATAAATATGAATTTTTTTTAAATTCTTTATTGATTTTCAAACTACAAATGCACCATAAATGAATCACATATATGTACATTGTATAATAAGTGCAGCAAACTTTCAAATATTATTGAAACAAAGAAATTTCCACTTCTCTCCCAGCTAATATACAAACAAATAACTCAAACCTTCATGAAACCATTCATAAAATCATAAAATTCCATTCCCTTCCCTACCTCGCCCCCACCCCCAGGATGTGTACGTTTACTTGCTTATAAAATAAAACAAATTAAATTATTCCTCTTTACAGTATTTAGTCAATGGCTCCTACACCTCTATAAAATTCTTCAATCTTCTCTGTTGTATGGCCATACAATGCTTCATTTTATATGTATAAATATGAAATGTTACTATAAAATGTTTGAAATAAGGAATTACATGGTCAGAACAGGAGGACTGCTTACAAACACCTGGGAAACACTTGATATCTAGAATTAAAATACAACTGCTTATCAGTTTACATTCTTAATAGTACACATCCTGCAGGAAGAACAGCAAGATTATCAGAACAATAATAAAGCATTACATTTATCTTAATCAGTCAGCTTATCCTGTTAAGCAAGTAATGTCCAATCATTCTAAAACAAATTATCTGGGTAACAATTAGGTTGTCACTAATTTAGATAGGTCTGAATCCCTTAATTAAGACCACAGAGAAAAATCAGCTTTCCTCTATTGTCTGCAACTGCTTTGGCCATACAGCAGATAATGGTATAGAGAAACTTAGGAGAGTCAGAAAGAGAAAAGTGAATGATCAGTAAAATAAAAGGACATTACTCTTTGCAGTCCTAGGTTTGCTACCTCAGTAAACAGCACACCATGATCAATGTAGATAGGAGCAGGATTTTTTTTATTATTATTATTTTTATTCACAAGCAGCAGCATATAATAATGTTATGACCTAATGCTTTGCACTGGGCCTTCTTCCGAAGAACAACAGAAACATAAAAAGATTACAATTTTGATATTTTATTAATGAACTCAATAAACTGTCTCCTACAATTTTCTCTCTTGAGGGGGGACTCCAGTGGCCTCTACAATCTCTAGTTGGTTACTCAAATTCTCTTGGATGTCCAAGTTCAGAGGCAGATATAATAATGTGTTAGAACACAACTTGGCTTGGTTCTGTGTACAATTTTCTGTAGTTTTGGTTACTCTGTGTACAAAGAGTTATGTAGATATCAGCACACTGTTCCTTTAAATCCACAGGTAATGAAGTCATTAGCTATTAAACCTGGATACAAAGAAGGATTAACACTTGGTTTTCTAATGCAGGGGGGATTGAGTGCATAGTAAAGAAGAGTACATTTTAGTTCCTTCAGTGGAGAGCATTAGTGAGGGTTTTGTGTCAATGTATTTTCTTCTGCCATTGTTCTGCCAACTTTTCTCTTGCTCTATTGAAGGTGAATGTGTGGATAATCCAGTGAACAAAATGAAAGTGAGTCATGGGGATGAGGAGTAAAGGTGTTTTGTGTCACAAAATGTGGGTTAAGGAGGAGGTGCCACAGCTATGAAATGATGGTCAAAGGGATCAACTGCAGAAATGTACATGATATCTTACCAATAGCATTTACTCTTTGAGATTTTGCCAGGTACTTGTGACCTAGGTTGGCTACTGTTGGAAACAGGATACTGGACTTGATGTACCTTTGGTCTGTCCCAGAATGGCAACTCTTATGTTCTTATGTGTGGAATATACATGTCAACTCAATTAGTGCTAGTACTTAAATAAACCAAAATATATTAATAGTGTGCTCAGTATCTTTTCACACATTGGTCACTATGGAAAACAAAGACCAAAGAATTAGAGAACCATCATGGCAGAACTCCGTTCTCCTTAATGCCTAGCCTTTGATAAAGACAATTGTAGTTGTAAGAAAGATATTATAAATATGATGTTATAATAGTACGCTGCAATGTATCCATTCTTAATAATAAAGGAGTGCTGCCATGATGGTTCTCTAATTCATTGGACTTTGTTTCCCAAAGTGACTGATGTGTGAGAAAGTACTGAGCACACTCATCACAATATTAATATATTTTGGTTTATTTAAGTACTAGCACTAATTGAGTTGAGAGTATAATAAGGGTGGTTTATTCATTTAAATATATAATCCTCAATTTGCTTGAATGGAATATACATGTGACATTCCAGATAAGTGCATATTAAACTTTTCCAAAAATAAAGGACACTGGAAAACACAAACCTAAATCCACAATAAATAGTCAATATTAAATTACAATATGTAAAGGTGGATTATCAGAATTACTTCATAACCACTAATCATATGACACAGAAGTTGTGACAATGGAGCTGATAGATTTATAAGTGTGGCTCCATCTCATAGCCATAATCAAACAGGAAATCTAGATATGTTTCTCTGCCTCAAACTAAAAACTTGCAAGTGCACTCTGGATCCTTTCCCCTCCTATCTATTCGGGAATATCCCTACACAGGCCATCGCTTCCCTCACCGAACTCATAAACTCTGCCCTAACATCGGGCCTTTTCTCCCCCAACATGGGACACATTTCATTGACCCCTCTACTGAAAAAGGCTGAACTTGACCCCTCCATTCCATCAAATTACCGTCCTATAGCAAATATCCCTCTCCTAACCAAGTTATTAGAATCCATCATATCCACCCAACTCTCATCCTACCTAGAAAGATTCTCTATTCTCCTACCCCACCAATTCGGCTTCAGACCCAACTTTAGCACCGAATCCCTCTTGGCCTCACTAATCTCTAAGGTGCAACATCTCCATTCTCGCAACAAATTTGCTGTTCTCCTACAATTCGACCTCTCCGCAGCCTTCGATGTCGTTCACCACGACATCCTAATCTTCCAACTCTCCGAAATAGGCATAAGCTCCACAGATTGGTTCTCGAAATTCCTACGCTTCCGCTCCTACACCGTTAACACAAACGGTACCTCATCCCCCCCCTGGAAGCCGAAATGTGGAATCCCGCAAGGCTCACCCCTATCCTTTTCAACATCTACATGTCCTCTTTGAAACTCCTTCATCTATCCCCCCTAGAAACTCTCTACTCCTACGCTGATGACATCCTCATCCTCCTCGAGACCGAATCGAACCTCTCTAACCTTGCTGAGAACATATCCACATGTATAACGAATCTCCAATCCCGGGCCCAATCTGTACAAATGAAACTGAATGAGTCCAAAACAAAACTACTTTGGCTCGGCCCAATTTTAGATCATTTACCCACCTCCATCCCACTACCGTCCGGCCCCACTCTTCAGCTTGAGTTTTCAAGCAAAGTCCTAGGCATCGTCATAGACTCCTCTCTCTCCTTCAATGATCACCTCAACTCCTTGGTAAAAAAAATGCTTCTTTAGCCTTCATGTGCTGAGGAGAGTGAGATCCTGCTTTCATCATTCTCACTTCGCCGTCCTCGTTCAATCTACCATCCTCTCTAGACTGGACTACTGTAACTCCATCTATATAAGCCTAACTAAGAAAAACCTTAGACTTCAGCTAATTCAGAACGCCGCGGCCAAGCTTATTTTCGCAAAAGGCAAGTTCGATCACGTCTCCCCACTCCTCTCCAAGCTTCACTGGCTCCCAGTATACTCCAGAGTCCTCTATAAATGTGCCTGCTTAGCCTTCAAGATCCTACATGGCATCCTTCCTCCCGTTATCACACTCTTTTGGAACTCCTCAAACCCACACTCCACTAGACCCTCCCAAAAACTGATACTATCTTTCCCCTCTATAAAAGGTATATCCCGCGCAGGAAAACTTGGAACATCCCTCCCCTTTAGAACCACAGAACTCTGGAACAACCTCTCATCCCCGCTCAGAAATTCAAGCTCCTTCCAATCCTTCCGCAAACACTTGAAAACTTGGCTCTTTTCAAAAATCTAATCACCTCCCGTTCTCTAGCACCCGGTCCCTCTCTATCTTCTTAGTCCCTCTCCTATATCCCTTCATTGTAGTTCCTTTCCTCTTAACTTCTGTAAACCATGCCGAGCTCTACGCTTGCGGAGATGGCGTGGTATACAAACCTAAGGTTTAGTTTAGTTTAGTGAAATGACTGGGTTTCTTGGAGGATGTTATGAGCAGGCCATTTTTTTTGGACTTAGAAATTTTGGGGAAAATGCCCCTCCTTGTTACTATGTCAAGAATTCCAAAGAGTAGGGAACGCTCTGAAGTTCAACAGTAATACTTTTAAAACAAACAGGAAAATATTTTTTCACTCAATGAATAGTTAAGCTCTGGAACTTAAAAAGATTTGGACAAGTTCCTAGAGGACAAGCCCATAATCTGCTATTAAGATAGATATGGGGTCAGTAGCACAGAATCTTGCTACTTTTTGGAATTCTGTCAGGTGCTTTTGACCTGGATTGGCTACTGTTAGAAGCAGGGTACTAGGCTAGATAGATCACAGGCCTAACCTAGTATGGCTATTCTTATATGACAGGATACCACCGTTTAAACATTTTCCTGCAACCTTAAAACTAAGCATCTCTTATATAAAATTACCTTCTTAAAGTACCATCAGTTCCACAATGTGGTTGAAGCACAGAGTTGTGAACCTCCATCCATCCCCAGCAGCAACTCCGTGTAGGGACGGCGCTTGCAGCGATTCACACACTGCATGTGGCTGGCCCACAAGCCTTCCCTCTGACGCCAATTCTGACGTTGGAGAAGAGGTTCCGGGTCAGCTACACAGCGTGTGAGTCACTGCCTAGGTTCCTGCACAGAATGCTGCTGGGGGAGGAGGGAGCCAGTCTGGCTCCAACAAAGTAACAGGATCAGCTTCGGGGGTGGGGGGTGCAGTGGGTGGGCAGGGAGGGAGGGATCCTTGGCAGTGACTTTAGCAGGGAGCGAGCAGGATAAGATCCCTAGTGGCGGCGGCCAGGCCGAGTACTCCCAAGGGTATGCATACTGCATGTTGAGAAACACAGCTGTAGATCACCATCTATTCAATGATATGCTGACCTTGCTTGGAATTCAAGGATCTGTTAACTCATACTTTTCTTCCTACCTTTCCTGTCACACTTAACATGTGCTCTTAGTCAGAAACTCCCTAAACATACTAGACAACTTAAACATACTAGACAAAGCATCCACCTCAAACATGCACCACACTAAAAGAATCCATAACTTGCATGCTCTGCTACATCACACCAGGGAATTGGAACACAGCAAGACCAGAATTTGAAGACTTTATATACCAAAACAAGGTGTAGAAGTAGAAGGGACGCTGGGAAACAGCGATCACAACATGATCCGCTTCGACCTGGATGCAAGGGCAAAATATCGGTCCAGAACGACAGCCACGGCACTGAACTTCCAAAAAGGGAATTACGAAGGGATGAGACTCATTATGGGGAAGAAGATTAAGAAGAGAATAAGCACTGTAAAAATGCTAGAGCAAGCTTGGTCCCTTTTTAAGGACACAGTCACTGAGGCGCAAAATCTATATATACCGTGCATCAACAAGGGATCCAAGAAGAAAAAGAACAAGGAACCAGCGTGGTTCACTGTAGAGATGAAGGAAGCGATCAGAGACAAGAAAACTTTGTTTAAGGAATGGAAAAGGTCAAGAATGGATGAAAACTGGAATAAGCACAAACAACATCAACGCAGGTGCTATAAGGTGGTATAAGGGGCCAAAAGAGACTACGAGGAAAAAATAGCCAAGGAGGCAAAAAACTTCAAGCCGTTCTTTTGATATATTAAGGGGAAATGACCCGCAAAGGAAGCAGTGGGATCGTTGGATGACCATGGAATAAAGGGAGTGCTAAAGGAGGACAAAGCAATCACCGACAAACTGAACACATTTTTTGTGTCTGTATTTACCGAAGAGGATATACACAGTATACCGGAACCCATCAGGCTATATGCTGGAAACAAAGACGGGAAACTGACAGGGTTGACGGTCAATCTAGAAGAGGTATGCAGGCAGATCGATAGGCTTAAGAATGATAAATCCACAGGACCAGATGGCATCCAACCGAGGGTCATCAAGGAACTGAAAGTGACTATAGCTGAACTGCTTCAACTAATAGCCGATCTGTCAATCAAATCGGGAAAGATTCCGGAAGACTGGAAGGTGGTGATTTTTATGCCGATCTTCAAAAAATATTCGAGGGGAGATCTGGTGAGTCTGGTGACCTCGGTACTGGGAAAGATGGTAGAGGCTCTGATAAAGGACCGTATCATTGATCACCTTGACGGACATGGTCTGTTGAGGACCAGCCAGCATGGTTTCAGCAAAGGCAGATCTTGTTTGATGAACTTGCTGCACTTCTTCGAGGGAGTAAACAGGCAGATAGACAAGGGTGAACCAGTCAACATTGTATATCTGGATTTTCAGAAGCCATTTGACAAGGTCCCACATGAACAACTACTTCAAAAAATTGTGAACCATGGAATCGAGGGTGAAATACTCATGTGGATTAAAAACTGGCTGGAGCATAGGAAACAGAGAGTGGGGGGTAAATGGACAATACTCAGACTGGAAGAGTGTCACGAGTGGGGTGCTGCAGGGTTTGGTGCTTGGACCCGTTCTCTTCAACATCTTTATAAATGATCTGGACATTGGTACGACAAGTGAGGTGATTAAATTTGCAGACGATACAAAGTTATTTAGCGTAGTGAAGACACGGGGATTATGAAGATCAGCAACGTGACATAATCAAGCTTGAGAAATGGGCATCGTCATGGCAAATGAGGTTCAATGTGGTAAAGTGTAAAGTGAAGCATGTCGGTAACAAAAATCTCATGTACGAATACAAGATGTCCGGGGCGGTACTTGGAGAGATCTCCCAGGAAAGAGACTTGGGAGTTCTGATCAACAAGTTGATGAAGCCGTCCGCACAATGTGCGGCGGCGGCAAAAAGGGCGAACAGAATGCTAGGAATGATAAAGAAGGGGATCACGAACAGATCGGAGAAGGTTATCATGCCACTGTACCGGGCCATGGTGCGCCCTCACCTGGAGTACTGTGTCCAGCACTGGTAACCATATATGAAGAGGTTCACGGTACTACATGAAAGGGTCCAGAGAAGAGCGACTAAAATGGTTAAGGGGCTGAAGGAGTTGCCATACAGTGAGAGACTGGAGAAACTGGGCCTCTTCTCCCTTGATAAGAGGAAACTGAGAGGGGACACGATCGAAACATTCAAAATACTGAAGGGAATAGACTTAGCAGATAAAGACAGATTGTTCACTCTCTCCAAGGTAGGGAGAATGAGAGGGCACTCTCAAAAGTTGAAAGGGGATAGATTCCGTACAAACGTAAGGAGGTTCTTCTTCACCCTGAGAGCAGTAGAAAACTGGAACGCTCTTCCGGAATCTGTTATAGGGGAAAACACCCACCAGTGATTCAAGAGAAAGTTGGACAAGTTCCTGCTAAACTGGAATGTACGCAGGTGAGGCTGGACGCATTTAGAGCACTGGTCTCTAACCTGGGGGCTGCCATGTGAGTGGACTGCTGGGCACGATGGAACACTGTTCTGACCTAGCAGCAGCAATTCTTATGTTCTTATGTTAACTCACCAACGGTAGTACACAACCTATTCCTAGGAGATCTAAACCTCCACCTCAAAGACCAATCCTTTAAACAAGTAGAAAACCTACTATCTTACCTTGAAGCCTTAACCTACAAGATTTTAGACCCACAAATCACACATGAGAAAGGCCACCAACTTGACATCACAGCCTTCATGACCTAACAGCCCATTTTACCAAAGATTCACCCTTCAAATGGCACGTGGTCCCATTCCCTCTGGTCAGAGCACTACATATACACCTTCAATATCAATTGGGATAAAGGCAAAATCAAACAAAAACCCCAAAGCTTAACCTACGAATCATGCCAAAACATTAATCTCTCCAAATTCTGGAATAAAGTAGATGCAACAATCCAAGAATATAACCGCAAAGAATTCATCTCACAAGGGTGCACACTAAGTACAGCTATCCTTGATGATCTAGCCCCAGTACAAACAAAAACCAGAATCAGTAGATGATCAGACAAATGGTTTGACAACGAACTACTCCTACTCAAAAGACAATGCAGAGTAAGTTGTGGTTTTCTAGGTAGAAAATGGGAAAAAAGTAACCAAGAACACAGAAAAACAGCACGGAGAAAACTAAATCAACAATACAAGCAAAAAAAAAAAAAAAAAAGAGAAAGACATACTACACCAACCAAATAGGCACAGAAGCTCAAGACAGAAAAAAAACTATTCCAATTACTAAAGGAACTCACTGACACCAAACCCTTCCTGGCCAATAATGATACTCCACCTCCCTCAGCTGCCCTTCTAGCCAAATTCTTTAGAAACAAAATTACAACTGCCAGGACTACCTTCACAGAAACCCCAAACCACCTCAAAGAGGTTACAATGCCCCCCACAGAAAAGGAATCCTCTGCAGCAGACAGGACCTGGTCCAACTTCTCCACAATACAATGATCCAACCTAAACAGACTCTATTCCATCAAGAACACTACTTAGTGCTGGTTCAGTCTATTGTTCTTGCCCAGTTAGATTATTATAATTCTGTTTATGTGGGCATTAAGCAGGGCAGGCTAAAATGACTGCAGTTGATACAGAATACGGCGGCGACACTCATTTTTGGGAAGAGAAAGTACGACCATGTCTCTCCCTTGTTGAGAAAGCTTCACTGGCTTCCGGTTCATTTTAGGATTCAGTTTAAATGTGCATGTATTGTCTTCAGGTTTCTTTATGGAATTCTGACCCTTTTGTCTCCTTACATTGGAATACTTCTAGATCTTGCCTCTCAAGAATTATATAGAAATATAAACTAACGTTCCCTTCTTTTAAAGGAATTAAATCTGTTGGGAAGCTTAGCCAATCTCTTGTGTTTAAACTGGTAGAAACTTAGAATAAACTCCCTGACTCTGCTAGATCAATAGGTCATTTACAACAATTCCATAAAGTTTTAAAAACATTATTGTTTTCACTATATCTTAATGACTTACCTTCTGAATCGACAAACTAATAGTGTTTTAACACTTTCTTCTTAAGTTCACATTTTGTGCTACCTGATTTTAATTATTTGTGAACCAAGTCAAGCTCTATCACGAGATGATATGGTATATAAATCGAAGATTAGAATAGACTAAAAAAATACAACCACGCAGCTTGCAACCTCAACCATTGCCCTCCATACTTATTAAAAGCCTCCAGCCCAAAATTCCGTAATCTTCTCTTAAAATGGATACAATCCCTGCTCTCAGATGGATTCTTCCCACAAGACCTAAGTGAAATCATCATCACCCTGATCATAAAAGACCCAAAAGGAGCCACAGATCTACCATCCAAATACAAACCTATAGTCTCAATACCATTATATGTCAAGCTAATGGAAGGCCTCGTAGCTAAACACCTCACCAACTACCTAGAAAACCACAACTTACTCTACCCTACACAATCTGGTTTCAGAACAAAACACAGCACAGAGACACTACTAGGTTCCCTCCTGGACACAGCTAGAAAACACCTCAGCACAGGCAAAAAAAATGCTGGTTATACAACAAGGTCTAGTTGTATAACCAGCATTTTTTTGACCTGGTAGACCATTACATCCTACTACAAATACTAAAAACAATAGGAATCACAGGAAAGGTGCACACATGGTTTCAAGGATTCCTACAATCCAGGACCTGCAGAATAGACAAAGAAAAATCAGAACCATGGTCCAACCCCTGAGGAGTACCCCAAGGGTCGTTATTATCCACAACACTCTTCAATCTCTATATTACATCCCTCGGCACCTGCCTAGACAAATTAGGCTTAACTTGTTATAGATATGCAGACAACATCACCATCCTCCTTCCTTCTGATCAACCAGCACCCATCATGACAGACACACTACATAGAACACTAGAAACAGTGGCAACATGGATGAAAGAACAAACTAAAGCTGAACCTAGACAAAACAAAATTTATACTCCTCGAAAAAAACAAAACCCCAACCATAACAAACTTATTAATCAACTCAATCACATACCCTAAAACTACTAGGAGTAATGATAGACAGATACTGTACCATGCAACCAAAAATCAACAAAACCATCCAGAAATCATTTGCAGTTATGTGAAACTTAAGCAAATATGAAAATTCTTCGACAGAAAACAATTCCAGCTCATGGTTCAATCCCTAGTCGTAGGACTTCTAGACTAATGCAACATTATCTATCTTCCCTGCCCCACAGTCATGAAAAAACCCCAACTACAAACAGTAGAAAACACAGCTCTCAGACTAATCTATTTGCTGAATAAATACAACCACATCACCACCGCATACCTCGACTCACACTGGCTTCCAATACAAGCAAGAATTCTATTAAAATTTTACTGTCTACTATTCAAAGCCATGAATGGAGACAACCCAGCCTACTTGAACAATCGCCTTATCTGAACTACCACAACTAGACAAAGGAGAACCCAGACACCAATCAATCACCCCCCAATCAGAGGTATCAAACGCAACAAAATGTACAATAGCCTACTGGCCATGCAGGCAGCGAAACTAGACCATCAACTATCAAATCTACTGATCATGACATCAGACTACAAAACTTTCAGAAGAGAAATAAAAACCCTGCTATTCAAGAAATCCATCAAGACAAACTAACACCGCAGGAAGCATTACAATCACCCCCAGATCCCACAACTTTCTAACTAAATTATCTATCTTGTAATGACCCTGAAACAATATCCAGATCTCCCCCAAATAACCTGCTCTACTTTGTAACTCTCCTGGAAATGTCCAGAACCTCTTGTGTAATCTGCCTTGAACCGCAAGATAATGGCGGAATAAAAATCACTAATGTAATGTAATGTAAAGATACATAATGTAATGTAATGCTCTGGAGGATCCTCCTACCTCTTTACCTCTTCATCCCTTTGTATCTCCCTTCATAAATAGTATATATTGATCCATCCTATGTTCTGTGTGTCTATCATAATTAGATTGTATGCTCTTTCAAGCAGAAACTGTCTCTTACGTGTTTAATGCACAGCGCTGTGTACATCTGGTAGCGCTATAGAAATAATAAATAGTGGTAGTAGTAAATAAAGAATGTCACAGTAGAAATATCGGGCAGTTAACAGAGGTTTTACTATTGGTTGCTGAAGACTAAAGTGGGCAGCAAAGTTTATCCCATCAGCTGCAAAAAAATAAATTAAGAGAAAGTGGTGGATGTTGGCATTCATCCTGACAGTCATTACAGCTGAAGACCATAAACCCACTGCACCTAACAAAGATGATTGAAACTGTGGGCATGCGGCACTAATCTTTTGCATTACCACATTAGCAGAGTCAGTCTGTGAGCTCTGAAAATATCTGTGTGATGTCAGCAGGTTTACCCAATCTTCAGCTGCACTAGCATTTCTAACTTTGTCTCTTCTTTGGAGGCTGACAGGATGAGATCTACCATTTTTCCTGCTTATTTTCAGTGGCTTCCTGGGCCATCTCTAGTCCTAGCCCTGTTTTCCCAGATACTGATATCTGACTATCGTACATACAAAACAATAACCTACTTCAAATAAACACTCATGCGCTGCCTATAACCTTTCCCATAAAGAGGCTTCATAAATTCGATAAGCAATAGCTTTTTGAGTAAAAGCACCTGACAAAGTACTCCTTGTTTATTTTTTGTTTGATGTCCCCTTGCTCCCTCTTATAATGAAATGATAATTGTGTCCTGTGTAACATTAGATTTATATAACTACCAACAGGCAACGTATTATTCATCTGCTGCTACTGGCATTTCCATCTAAACTAAAATGATGATGAGGAATGACAACTTCAAAGGCACAAGAAAGAATTTTCTAGAAGCACATTCATTCACAAGTGGCTCAAAAATTGCAGTTATGGTCAGAATTCATTTTAAAAAAACTACATTGCTTCTTTACATAGTGGAGGTGAAGCCTATTGGTTAGAACAGTGGGCCGAGAACCACAGGAGTCTGATTCAAATCCCATTGTGGCTCCTTGTAACCTTGGGTAAGTCACTTAACCTTCCATAGACTCCGGTACATAAGAACATAAGACTTGCCGCTGCTGGGTCAGATCAGTGGTCCATCATGCCCAGCAGTCCGCTCACGCGGCGGCCCTTAGGTCAAAGACCAGTGCCCTAACTGAGACTAGCCTTACCTGTGTACGTTCTGGTTCAGCAGGAACTTGTCTAACTTTGTCTTGAATCCCTGGAGGGTGTTTTCACCTATAACAGCCTCCGGAAGAGCATTCCAGTTTTTTGCCACTCTCTGGGTGAAGAAGAACTTCCTTATGTTTGTACAGAATCCCCTTTTAACTTTAGAGAGTGCCCTCTCGTTCTCTCTACCTTGGAGAGGGTGAACAACCTGTATTTATCTACTAAGTTTATTCCTTTCATTATCTTGAATGTTTCGATCATGTCCCCTCTCAGTCTCCTCTTTTCAAGAGAGAAGATGCCCAGTTTCTCTAATCTCTCACTGTACGGCAACTCCTCCAGCCCCTTAGTCGCTCTTCTCTGGACCCTTTCGAGTAGCACTGTGTCCTTCATGTCATGCTGGACACAGTATTCCAGGTGAGGGTGTATCATGGCCCGGTACAGCGGCATGATAACCTTCTCTGATATATTCATGATCCCCTTCTTAATCATTCCCAGCATTCTGTTTGCCCTTTTCACCGCCACCGCACATTGCATGGACGGCTTCATTGACTTGTCGACCAGTACTCCCAAGTCTCTTTCCTGGAGAGTCTCTCCAAGTACTGCACCGGACATCTTGTATTTGTGTATAAGATTTTTGTTACCGACATGCATCACCTTACACTTATCCACGTTAAACCTCATTTGCCATATCGCGGCCCATTTCTCGAGCGTGTTTATGTCACATTGCAGGTCTTCGCAATCCTCCTGTGTCTTCACTACTCTGAATAATTTTGTATCGTAACATAACATAAGAACATAAGAAGTGCCTCTGCTGGGTCAGACCAGAGGTCCATCGTGCCCAGCAGTCCGCTCGCGTGGCGGCCCAACAGATCCAGACCTGTGTAGTAGTCCTCTATCTGTACCCCTCTATCTCCTTTTCCTTCAGAAAATTGTTCAATCTCTTCTTGAACCCTAATACCGTACTCTGTCCTATCACGCCCTCTGGAAGCGCATTCCAGCTGTCCACCACCCGTCTGCAAATTTAATCACCTCACTCGTCGTACCAATTTCCAGGTCGTTTATAAATATGTTGAAGAGCATGGGTCCAAGCACAGAACCCTGCGGCACTCCACTCGTGACGCTTTTCCAGTCCAAGTATTGTCCATTTACCCCCACTCTCTGTTTCCTATCCGCCAGCCAGTTTTTAATCCACATGAGTATTTCACCCTCAATTCCATGGCTCACAAGTTTACAAAGTAGTTTATGCGGAACCTTGTCGAATGCCTTCTGAACATCCAGATATACAATGTCGACCGGGTCACCCTTGGCTATCTGCCTGTTTACTCCCTCGAAGAAGTGCAGCAAGTTCGTCAAGCAAGATCTTCCTTTGCTGAAGCCATGCTGGCTGGTCCTCATCAGATAGTGTCTGTCAAGTTGATCAATGATGCGGTCCTTTATCAGCGCCTTTATCCCAGTACTCACCAGTCTGTAGTTTCCCGGATCTCTCCTCGAACCTTTCTTGAAGATCGGCGTAACATTTGCCACTTTCCAGTGTTCCGGATTCCTTCCCGATTTGATCGACAGATTGGCTATTAGTTGAAGCAGTTCAGCTATAGCCTCTTTCAGTTCCTTGATTACCCTCGGATGGATGCCATCCGGTCCTGGGACTTTATCGTTTTTAAGCCTATCAATCTGCCTGCATACCTCTTCTAGACTGACCGTCAACCCTGTCAGTTTCCTGTCTTCATTTCCTGCGTATAGCCTGTCGGCTTCCGGTATGTTGTGTATGTCCTCTTCGGTAAATACAGACGCAAAAAATGTGTTCAGTTTGTCAGCAATGGCTTTGTCCTCCTTTAGCACTCCCTTTATTCCATGGTCATCCAATGGCCCCACCGCTTCCTTCGTGGGTCGTTTCCCCTTAATATATCGAAAGAACGGCTTGAAGTTTTTTACCTCGTTGGCTATTTTTTCCTCGTAGTCTCTTTTGACCCCTCTTACCGCCTTATAGCACCTACTTTGATGTTGTTTGTGCTTTATCCAGTTTTCATCTGTTTTTTATCTTTTCCATTCCTTAAACAAATGCAGGGCTCATTTTACTAAACCGCAGTAGAGCTTTTTACCACGGGCCAGTAAAGTAAATGCTCTGATGCTCATTCAATTCCTACGAGCGTCAGAGAATTTACCTCACCAGCCCGCGGTTTAGTGAAAGTCACTGTTAGGTTGTAAACCCATTAAAGACAGGGAAAATATGTACTGTACCTGAGTGTAACTCACCTTGGACAAAGGTGTGAACTAAATGCTAAAGTAAATAAAAATGTACACAAAATGTAAAGTAGTATTGAAATGTTTTCAATTTAAAATACTAAATATTATGATGGAGAAAATGCGACTATGATAATATCTGACTAGATTGTGAAAGAAGAGGATTTTGTCTGGACTAGTAAAATAATCTGTCTGGAATGCTCAAACTAGCTCAGGGCAGGTATAATACCTCTCGCTCCATAAACCAAAATCTAATCTCTAGACCTCAGGATGTGAGCATTCTCTTTAAATGGAAAAAAAACCACTACATCAATGTCAATATCAGAGAATTTATAGTGAAAGCATCAAGACAAAGGCAGAGGCATTGGATATACATATTATCAGATATACCTCATACAAGTCCCTCACTATTCACAAGCATAGATGAACAGAGAAAGAATTACTACACACACACAAAGGGTCATAGCATACATATCTGAGGAGGGTGTGAGCTAGACATGTTATGAGAAGAGCATGTGCTGTCTTGTATGCTGCATAAAATAATTCCAACTCTTCCTCTTAATTAAACAACAGGATACTCCCAGTCAGTAGGCATAGGCTGGACATGTATTGAAAGTTCGTGAAAAGCTTTTCACTACTTCTAAATGATTAAAGAAACCAGAGCAAATCATTGCTGTGCTTACCTATCTCTAAAATTTTGCTCTCACCTATTCTATAGGATTTTCTTATAGGGTTTTAATGGTCATTAATATTGCGTGGAATTTTATTTATTTATTTATTTAATTTTATTTATATTCCGTCCTCTCCAAGGAGCCCAGAACAGGTAACATACATAACAGTAAGCAAGAAAATACATAAGAATTAACAATAAGGAACAGACGACTAATGCAATAAAGTACAGTGAGATGTGTCTAGTTCAATTGTTCTGTTTCTACTATATAAATGATGATGATTTTATCCAAAAGCATTTTATCCAAAAGCATTTTGTAAAAAATAAAATTTAGTCAGTGGTTCATAAACAGTTTATTAAAAATGTAATATACCACCAAGCCTGCTAGGATTTAGGTGGTGTACAAATTCACATTTTAAAAAAACTAATAAGAGCTAAAGAACTAAAAAAAATCCATAGAAAAGCCATCCTCATTCATCCAAAAACTCCACTCATACATAAAACAAAAAAGCAAACCAAAAAAACCTCTAATACAATCTTAAAAATTGTGCCATATCACATGGACTAATGAAATTTGTGAATCCCCCACAGGAGAGCGTATTAAAAGCCAATTCAAAATAAAAAGTCTTCAACAAGATCTTAAAATTTTTTCAAAAGACCTCTCTTCTCAGATATAAATGGGTAGACTGTTCCATACAGATGGAGCTATCCAGGCAAAGGCAATGACTCCTGTACAAGCTCAGCGGGCATTAGAAACCGAACGTACAATCATTCGATTATGTTGTCCTTAGAGCAATGTATCGCACACTAGTGTGCAACTCGAGATTCCAGGTGTGCTGCAAGACGCCAGGGAGGAGGAGAGGTGCTGGTGCCAGCTGACTGCCTACAGTACATGTCTCTCACGGTGAGAGGCACATCCTGTAGGCAGTCAGTACCAGTGCCTCTCCTCTCTGCGCCATGGGAGTGGCTTAAGAGATCTGACTAATTGGAGTCAATGCATCCCAAAATGCCCTGGGAGAGAGGCCTAAGATTCCGGTTGGCCCAGGTGCCTAAGGCTTGTGGTAAAAAGCTCTACTGCAGTTTAATAAAAGGGACCCTCATTTTTAAAATAGTATTATGACCTGGCAGTAGAACATCTTTTAGTAAATCTCATTAAGAAGGTAAGAATTTGGTGATGGTGATGGGAGGGGGTCATAATTATGTGCTGAATTTTGCATTCCTGCATGAAAAATATGTATCACCTTATAATATTCCTATTTGTATAATTTTTGGTATAATCAAACTTTTGCTGTTTGTCATTGAAAGAATAGATAGCAGCTATAAATCTGAGTGGTAACAAAAGTTTAATGATCTTTTAAACCACTGTATTAGTGCTGTTTGATTAAAAACTGTAACAGAATCAGATCCATTAAAATTTGATGTTGAGTTAAATTTAAAAAATCTATTGTGCTAAAGAAACAAACTGAATATACATTATTTTGTTTACAAAATGCAACAAAATGAAAATCTAACACACACACACACACCCCTTGTACAAAGAGGCAATGGCCTCAAAGCCCTTTAAATCCCTATGGGCTTTGGGGCAGTTACCGAAGTGACTCATGCTATACGGGTTTGTGAAATAGACCCCAAGGCATCTATAAAGGAGGAAATTCTGTAAATGGTGTCTAAAGATAGGTGCCTATTGCTTATCAATTACGTTTAGGTGCCATTTACAGAATTGCGCCTAGCGGCATCTAACTTAAAACTTAGGAACTTATAATATAGACCAGGGTTTTAAAGGCCTACATTATAGGCGCCTAAATCCTCCACTGCTAAACACACCTACTTTGAAATTAGTAGCCACTAGGCAAAATCCGCTAGGCACCTATCTTTTGTAGAATCGCTCCTAAGAAGATAGACACCTGACTGGCAATGGGGTACTCCAGGACAAAGTTGAGAAACACTGGTTTATAGGACTGCTATTTGCATAGCCCGATTTGGTTGCTAAACTTGGCCAGTCAACACTGAAAATTGCCAGTTATCACATAATATAGCCAGTTAACTTTTAGCTGCTAAACACGACTATTCAGCAGAGCTAACCAGATATCTCGCATTGACTATTTGCACTTGGCTGGTTAAGCACTATTTAACCTGTAGTAAGTGCCATTTCTGGCTAGTTAAATAGTGCTGAATATTGGCCAGAATATTTTATGTTTTTTCATGTATTGATGAGTGCACAATATTAGAAAAGAAGGTGGTGCACACCCTTTCAGAAAGAGCGTGCACTTTTTTTTCCCAATGGTGCATGCATGTACAAAACATCACACTATCAGGAAAGACTGTAATAAAGCATACTTCCTGCAATGAGGGTGCACTCTTAACATTGCCCCCAAAGCAAAAATGGAAGACTAAGCAAAGCAAAGCAAAACAAAATGAATAATGTCAGAAACAGCATGGAAAATGAACATTTTTGACTGCCCATCCCTAATATAAATAAATTACATTACAATCAATAGAATGCTTTATAGCAAAATTTAGCTAAAGATTATTTGCAATTCATTAAGACCTTTGATAAAATAAAAACAAAATCAGTTTTGTCACACACATGTTACAAGAACAGTCCTCTCCCAAGTCAGCCAGTGAGAATGAGCATTTTGCCTCATCAGGCTTCAGCACTGAATATACATTTTTTTTTTTCAGCTGGTTAAATCAATATTCAGCCCTTGCCCACATAAGCCAAACTGCTTAAAAATAGGACTGCTATTTATGTGGTCTGATTTAAGCGATTTACTTATGCAGTAATGAGCTGAATATCAGCATTTAACCCAACTTTACCCTGGAACATCCACAAATTTGTCACTTTTGAATTTGGCACCAACTGGTCATTTTCAGCAAAGATAACTGGTGAAGTGCCACTGAAAATAACTAGATAAATACAAACAAGCAAGTTGACCAGCTGGCGGCCATTTCCAGCCAGTTAGAAACATAGAAACATGATGGCAGATAAAGGTCAAATGGCCCATCAAGTCTGTCCATCCGCGGTAACCATTATCTCTTCCCCTCTCTGAGATCTCATGTGCCTATCCCAGGCTTTCTTGAATTCAGCCACATTCTCTGTCTTTACCACCTCTTCTGGGAGACTGTTCCATGCATCTACCACCCTTTCTGTAAAAAAGTATTTCCTTAGATTACTCTGGAGCCTATCACCTCTTAACGTCATCCTATGCCCTCTCATTCTAGAGCTTCCTTTCAAATGAAAGAGATTCGACTCATGCGCATTTACATCATGTAGGTATTTAAACGTCTCTATCATATTTCCCCTCTCCCACCTTTCCCCCAAAGTGTACAGATTGAGATCTTTAAGTCTGTCCCCATACGCCTTATGACAAAGACCATGCACCATTTTAGTAGCCTTCCTCTGGATAGACTCCATCCTTTTTATATCTTTTTGAAGGTGCGGTCTCCAGAATTGTACACAATATTCTAAATGAGGTCTCACCAGAGTCTTATACGGAGGCATCAATACCTCCTTTTTCCTACTGGCCATACCTCTCCTTATCAACCTAGCATCCTTCTAGCTTTTGCTGTCACCTATGTTCTTATGTTCTTTTCAACCTTTTTGAATATCAGCCTAAGCATGTGACAGCTACTACTATTTATCATTGCTATAGAAGTAATAAATAGTAGTAGTATAGCATTGGGGTAATTAATAAAGGATTTTGTTAAGGATATTTTATGCTTATAAGGGCTTTTATAAAGTAACCCTAGGGGGTATTATATGTAAAAGTATGCAGGGTTAGAAGCTGGCATCATTCGTGTGTAGGCATGTCTTGGGTGAAGTTTGGGTAGAGCACATATATTTTATGTAATATACATGCACAGGCATAAATGACCGCAGCTTTAATCCAGCCACAATTTCTGCCATTTTAGACTTATTTTATAGAGACAAACATACACCTATGTATCATTATAAAATAGGTTATAAACTGGCAGCTACATGGCCTTCATATATAGGTACTGTGCTCTAAAATTACCTTTCACATTTCTTCACATTGCAAGTTCCTATGCCCAGAATGCTGCTTAGAGAATAAATCAACGTCCTGAAAATCCTTCAATTTATAAGATTTTATTATCAGTTACAAGAAAAAAAAAAAAAAGGTACTTCTGTTCTTAAGCTAAATTTTATGGGATTACCGGTAATCTCTGATTTTTTAATCTCAGTAGCCATCACATGCATAACCTTTTAGAAAGTATAGTTTAATGTACAGTGCTGCATGTATCTGGTAGTGCTATAGAAATGATAAGTAGTAGTATAGTTAAAAGGCTTAGAAGGGTTATGGTGAAAAAAAAATGGAACAGGCTTTTTTTTTTTTCTTACAATAAAAGCTAAGCAAACAGAGTGAGGCAGGTCACTTTTTTGTATAAAACAAAGAAAGCTGTTTGGAATGCAATGCAACCAAACCCAAAGTCAGCAAGCTAAGTGTGCACATGGTTGGGATCCACTTCCATCCATGTGAATCCCAAAGGCAACAGAACTTTTCTTTCATTCTGAGTTTATAGGATTCCCAAAAGCAGTCGCAGTCTAAGCTGCATACCAATGACAGAAAAAGTCAGAATCCTTAATAGTGTCATTCATCCCTCCAGCTTGAGTTTGCAAAGCTTTCCTGATAGAATTACCCAATAAGATCAAACATATTCTCATTTAAAGCTCTGTTTAAAAGTCTCTACTTCATGTTGATCTTCAAGGGCTTCTTTCAGCACTAACCAAACAATTATTAGCCACTCATGGGAAGACTATTATTCCCAATACAAACATTTCAGGCAGTTTCCAGCCATGTTTGGTATGAGGAAATGAAAGCTAAAAAGTTAATGGTAAGCTAAACATTATCATGCCAATTTACTCAGGGTTGGGCTTAGCCCCAATGGCAAGCCTGTATAGGTAGAGAGAATAGCCAAAGATCACCCAGTCTGGGAGACAAAGAGCAAAGGGTGTGTGTGGGAGGGGGGCTGTCCCTTTCAAGAGCACCATAGTAATGCCCCTTTCAAGTGGTAATTGTCAATGTCCTGTGGTAATGTAAGTGAATACCCCAGAGAGTCAGAAACCATAAAGAAATGTGGAAAAATTAGTCAGTTAAAACTATAAAGGGTTCTGTACAGAGAACAGAAATATAATGGGTCACAAAACCCAAACAGACATACAACTATTCATAAAAATTATAGAGAAAAGAATACTTCAGCGACCTAAAGTCAGACCTTGAATTTGTCTTGAAATCACAGGTCCCATTATCTTTCACTGGTCTCACTCAAAAACTTTCTATAGTCATATATTTATATATTTTTGTCTTATTTCAAATGCCACCATTTCACACAACTTCTGTTGGCTTCCTCGGGGGAATTTATTCACATATGTTCTAACGTATCAAATTTTCTCTCCATTTTTTATGAATTGTTGTATGTCTGTTTGGGTTTTGTGCCCCATTATCTTTCTGTTTCACAATATTGGCACATACATCATAATAACAAAGAACCCCAGAGATTGTTTTGTTCCATGCAGGTTACACCCCTCTAAGGATTATTTAAAGTGTGAAGCTCATTTAATTTTGTTTGAAATTCCATGCTCTCTCTATGTAGTGTTGAGGAATTTCTGAAATTTACAAGTGCGATGGATAAGGTGTCACAGAAAATTGAGGTTGAGAATGAATTTAAATAAGGTGTCTATTAAAGATTTGGGACTCAGATGGATCTATAGTAACACAGTCTGAAGCAATTGTAATTAAGGATTGAAATGTCTAAATTGCTGATTCTACATTTCAGCTAATGCTAGGAAGTTCAAAAGGTTGATTTTGTGACTCTTAAGAGACATAGATTTATGTACCATTGTTCACATACATCTATGGGGATACGGTTCTCAGAGAACAGGAAATTTGGGTATTTTATAGAGAATCTGTTTCTTATAGATTAGAAAATACAATACTAATTTGAAGGTCATACAGAAGTTAAGATGTGTTTGTAGGAAATAGGGCTTTGTAACTGACATGATTGATACTTGGAAAGGTCAAAGATCAAAACTGATTTAGGAAGAAAAGTGAAACACTGCCACCTGCTGGGTTTAAAAACTTAACAGAATGGACTTTAAGGTTAACATTGACGTAAGGCATTTTTGGAAAGAAAGTCGTGTGATCAACTGTGCCATTGTATTCTAAAGCATGATAATTATTACAAATGATGTCACTTAGGGTATAAATCTGTTTGCCTTGTTTTCTCTCTTTGAAGAGCACTGAAATTCCGAGGGCTTGCTCTTCCCAGACTATGGAAGCTCTGTCAATAAAGGCATATTCATTTTTACATGGCTTTTCCTCGTCTGTTATTTGAATTCACAGAACAGAGTCTCTAGCCCAATCATGTGGGAAAGAGAATCCATTCTGGCAATTCTTTTGGACTTGATGTTCAAGTCTCCAGCCTACTTGAACAGTAGGCATCCTCTATGTTTATCCAATACATTTTTGAATTTGGTCACTGTTTTGTCCTTACTACTTCCCCTGGAAGGGTATTTGAAGCATTCTCCACCCTATCCATGAAAATGTTTTTTCTGATCTTAAACCCAAGTCTACCACCATGAAACTTCAATTTATGTTCTCCAGATCTATTACTTTGGCATCTGTTTGTATATCTCATAATACCTCTGAAGTACTTAAACTTCTGTATCATATCGTTCCTGTCCCGCCTTTCCTTTAGGTTATACAATTTCCTTTCCTCTAGGGTATACATATTCAGGACTTAAGACTCTTTTCATACATCTTTTGATGTCGACCCCATATCATTTTTGTCACCTTTCTCTGAGCCACTAAAAGTCTTTTTGTGTCCTTTGTAAGATACAAGGTCCCAAACTGAACACAATATTTCAATTGGGGTGAGCATTAACAGCGCTTTCTTCCCCTGGTCATGTCTTTATGTATGCAGCCTAACATCCTTCTGGCTTTGGCTACCGGCTTGTAACATTGTAACATTGAGATTCTCAGACACTATCACTCCAAGGTCTCTCCCAGTTCATGTGCATCAGTCTCTCATCCCCTATTATACAGACTCCTTTGGATTTCTACATCCCAAGTACATCACTTTACATTTCTTAACATTAAATTTTAAACTATCACATGGGCTTTAAAGTTTCCTGTATTATGTTTTGTGATACATTTTTTTATTGAGATTTAACTGTCAAACATTAGATCATTCTTTTAATTTTTGTAGATCGCTTCTTATGTTATCTACTCCCTCCATGGTGTCCATTCTGTTGCAAATCTTCATTTCTCCAATAATGTTGTAACATTATTGGGCTAGATTCTCAACACTTACCTTGCCCTTAATAATGGTCGCTAAACCTGTTCCAGCCAGTTTAGTGTGCCAATATTTTACCAGCCGATTATCAGAACGGCCTTTTGAGAGCTCCCTAGCAGTCTCCAACTCTGCCATGCAAAAGTAGCACAACGAGGTCATTAATATTAAAATAGTAGTAAAATGTGATCATCAGAATTTAAAGGAGCACTCTGAGCAATTCTCTATCATTGCCAGGTGATTCCCTAACCTCGTTGTGCCACATTTGTGGGCAAAATTTTCCAACAGGGTCTGAACTGTTGTAGTCTTAGTTTCCAGTCAGTACCTGAGTGCTGATTGGCTCAGGCACTGACAGGAAAGTAAGGCTTGACATCTTAGACCCCCCCCTCTCCACCGCAAACTAAAAAAAAAAAAACAACACCCACGAATTGAAGGACAGCAGGAGTGATACCAACTCCCTTCTGCTGTCAGGCTACCCGTCCCCCTAACAACATCCCAGCAGGAGGGATGCCCACTCCCTCCCACTGCCAGTGAGCTCTGACACTTCCAGCAACCCTCTCCTCCCCCCTTGGCAAGAGGGATACCCACTCCCTCCTGCTGCCTGTGATCCCCGACACCCCCAACAACCCCCCATTGACACCCCTGGTAGGAGGGATGGCCACTCCCTCCCATTGCCAATGATCCCTGACACCTCCGACAACAGCCCCCGACATCCCCAACAGGAAGGATGCCCACTCCCTCCTGCCACCAGCAATCCCTACCCCCTGTCACTTCCCATACCTTTCTGATGAAATCCGACCAGCCGGATGCCTACTCCTTCTAGCTGGCAGGCCTTCCCCTTCCCCGGTGCATCCTGGGATGCACCGGGGAAGGGACTAAGGCTCTGATTAACCCTCCCATATTTATTTATATTTATGATTTAATTGACATTTAACGCATTTATTTAATTGGTTATAGCTTTTTTATACCTATATTGATCTCTATATTGAAATCTTCTAATAGATTTTTAAGTGTGATTTTGGCACTATCTAATGTATTATTCATACTATTTTAAATGTTGGTGGGTGAGATATTACTTTTTACCTTTTAGTTTTTTTAATTCTATTATTTTCTCCTTACTTTACTATTGTTTTCTTGTAAGTAATGTCATGTCACTAATAAGTCTGTTGAATGTTCCCCATTTTAATTTTTAACTGTTAAACGCTTGGAATTTATGATTAGCATTTTATTAAATTTTTAATAAACTTGAAACTTGGTTATCTGTGTGTTTTAGACTACTCCTGGCTCTCTATTGCCGTGGCTGGAATGTGTGGAGGGGTATAATCAAAAGAAACGTCTAAGTCTATTTGGGGTCTAAGTCACTAGTCACCCAAAGTCGGCAGTGTCAAAAGTCCAGTCCTGAAAAATATGTCCAAAATATTTTTCTTTTTTGAAAATCGTCTAAGTATATGTCTAGGCATTTGATCGGCCAGACTGCTAAGTCATCTATCTTTATACCCCATTCTCATCCAAAAATTTGTCCAAGTCAAAAACACCTAGAACAAGACCTTTTAGAAACATAGAAACATAGAAACATAGAAAGATGACGGCAGAAAAGGGCTACAGCCCATCAAGTCTGCCCACTCTTCTGACCCACCCCATGGATGTGAGAGGGGCCAGCAAAGTGATGAACTGGACACCCAGACATGGCAACACAGTAATGGGGCACCTTACAGGGCACTGCTGTGAATTTCACAAAAAGGGTGCCATATACACATCTCACCAGAACTCCCTTATAGGTCATGGTGAGCCCCCCAAAACTTACTAGAGCGACCTGTCTACAACCCCAATAGCTCCAGATTACTTAAGCCATCTCTGTGCAGCTCTACTAGGCTTTCCTATGTTAGGTGCTGATTTTCTGGAGGCAGATATGTATTCTGATTTTTATGGTGTTGTTGGGGGGGGGGGTCAGTGATCATTGGGGGAGTGTGTCGGGGTCTGTACTTTGTGTTTGTAGTAGTTATCTGGTCACTTTGGATAACTTCTGGGCACTTAGACCTTATTTTCAATCGCCTAAGTCACAACGTACAAGTTCCTTCCAGGCAGCCTCATTTAACTTTCAGTTACACTTACAGTACGACTAAGTCTAGGTCGGCCCACATCCCACCCAAATCTCACCCTCACCACTCCTCCTAAAACACCACTTTTAGCTCTGGGCGTACAGCAGCACTGAAAGGGCCTAAGTTGTTTTGAGATACATCTAAAACCCAGTTCGATTATCGGCACTTGGACGATTTGTCTTACTGATCATCCAAGTGCCAATTTAGGCCAGTTTTTAGATGTATTTCTGTTTTGATCATGAGCCCCGTAGCATTTTTAACATTTTTGACCCATTTAAAAAACAAGATGTTCCTTTATCAATTTAGCACATAATTATAATTTTTTCCGTTCATCTACTTATCTATATTTTCTTCTGCTAGTTTTATGTATACTGTAGATTGTAAGCTGTCTAGAACACTTACCAATAGGCAGCATAGCAAATGACTTGTAAACCTGGAAACCTAGAGAAGTGGACTTGAAGCAGTTCTAGGCCTGCAGAAGAATGATCACAACACTCAGTGGCTTTTGTAAGTCAGAAGCTACTCAACTCAGAAGAGGGCATATGCAGACATCAAGAAAGAAGCACTGAACATAAGAACATAAGAAGTTGCCTCCGCTGAGACAGACCAGAGGTCCATCTCGCCCAGCGGTTCGCTCCCGCGGCGGCCCATCAGGCCCATTGCCTGAGCAGTGGTCCCTGACTATCCCTATGACCTACCTCTACTCCTATCTGTATCCCTCAATTCCTTTATCCTCTAGGAACCTATCCAAACCTTCTTTGAAGCCTTGTAATGTGCTCCAGCCTATCACAGCCTCCGGAAGCGCGTTCCATGTATCCACCACCCTCTGGGTGAAAAAGAACTTCCTGGCGTTTGTTCTAAACCTGTCCCCTTTTAATTTCTCCGAGTGTACTTGTGGTTCCCCATAATCTGAAAAATCTGTCCCTTGAAGGTTTCTATCATGTCTCCTCTAAGTCTCCACTATACAATAGACTTTGAAAGCTTTTTATTATTACTTACTGGGATATATGATCACCATAGTGATGGATCACCAATCAATCAAGTAGACATCCCCATATAAAGAAACCAACGGCAGAGTTGCATTATGATTCTTAAGCTTTTATCCCTTTACCTACAATGTACAACTTAGTTTAGGCATAGGGTTGCCAGGTTTCCTCTTTGAAAAAAAGAGGATGCCTGGCCCCACCCCATTCTGCCCCCCAGTCCCACCCCACACGAACCTCCCCGAGCTTGACAGCCACATTTGGAAGCACGGATGTCAATGCAATGATGTCACACGCATGCACATGTGCGTATGATATCATCATGGTGATGGCCGTGCACGCACAAAGGCTTCCAGATGTGGCTTCCGAGCTCAGGATTTACTAATACCTGGACAAACTGCTGAGTTTTGGAAATCCCTCTGGGCGCCTGCACAGTCCTCTAAAAAGAGGACATTTCCGGGTTTTCTTGGATTTATGGTAACCCTAGGTAGCCAAGGACCATCAAAACATAGATTTTCATTCACAGAAAATTTTTTTTCACTCATGAGAATAGTTAAGCTCTGGAACGCATTGCCAGATATTGTGGTAAGAGCGGATAGTGTAGCTGATTTTAAGAAAGGTTTGGACAAGTTCCTGGAGGAAAAGTCCATAGTCTGTTATTGCGAAAGACATGGGGGAAGCCACTGCTTGCCCTGGATTGGTAGTATGGAATATTGCTATTCCTTGGGTTTTGGCAAGGTACTAGTGACCTGGATTGGCCACCATGAGAACGGGTTACTGGGCTTGATGGACCATTGGTCTGACCCAGTAAGGCTATTCTTATGTTCTTATACAAAGGCTTTAGCTGAGGCATGTGCTCAACCATGGAAGGTTGAGCTGAGGAGGAGGGTGTGTGATCCCCACCTTAACAAGTGTATAGTCGGGAAACTTGGAGTCAAGGGCAGAGTTAAGGGAAGAAAGTTGAAAGCCCAGGGCCAGAAGGAAGCAGAGAGGCCCAAACTAGAAGGAAGGCCCCCCAGGATTATCCTTATACTCAGGGCCGCCATCAGAAATTTCTGGACCCCTTACTGAGCAATCCTATTGGGCCCCCCATGCACCCCTTCCCCCCCACCCGACGCCCCCCCCCCTTCTTCCATGGGCTGAATACACACATACTTTTCTGCTAATGCTCCACCTAAGCCAGTCCCGTAAAATCTTCTCAAGTCCATTGGGTGATTTGGCATAGAGGAGATATTCATAAAAAGAACGTCCGTCAAGATCTTTACTCATAGACTGTGCCATTTGCTTTAAATCATCTTCCATCATTAATCCAAATTGCACAATTCTTTCTCTGTTTTTGTCCTGAATGGCATCTGGCCACATTGCTGGATCCTTCCAGTCAACAAATTTATGAGCAGGCGCGGAGAACGCATTTTTAAACAAATGTAGTTTATCCTTGTACTCCTTATGTAATTTTAATCATCTATGGATATGTTTGTATGTTTATTGTTCAAATGGTTTTATTTATTTCCCCAAATTTATTTTTGTTATACGCATTGAAAATATTTGATATTGCGTTTAAATCAAAATCTTAGTAAACTTGAAACGAGTGCCCGTGAGATTGTGGGAGGGTTAAATACTCAAAACTTAGAAGAATAACAATTTACTTAAAGTTTTTGCTATGCCAGCTTTCTGGTATCTTTACATACAGTGGCGTACGTAGCATATGTAACACCCGGGGCCCATCATTTTTTGGCACCCCCCCATCTGTAAGAAAAACATGATTTTTAGTAACAAACCACATGTCACACATGAGTACCTAGGAAAAGGCAGCATCTTACACATTGCAGTGAGCAGTACATCAATACACCCATTGTAAAACTAAACAAGCCAGACCAGCACAGATCAATCCTACACCGTCAATCCTAACAGAAAACCATGTCTTTCGAACACACAGAACACAGAAAACACCTTCGCCTAGTATGGAATATGTCATCACAAACTAACCCCTCACTCTTTTACAGAACTGTAGTGTGGATTTTAGCCACAGTGGTAACAGCCCCGACGCTCATAGAATTCTGAGCATCAGAGCTGCTACCACTACGGCTGGCGCTAAAAAAACGCTCCACAGTTTTGTAAAAGGGGGGATAAAATAGAAATACCGTATTTTCACGCATATAACGCGCGCGTTATACGTGTTTTTACAAACCGTGCATAACCTTGCGCGGTATAAGCGTGAGCGCGGTATATAAAATTTTTTTTACATAGTTCCCACCCCGCCCGACGCCCGATTCATCATCCGGAAGGACCGCTCACACCCCCCAGCTCGCACTCCCACCCCGATGGACCGCTCGCACTCCCACCCGAAGAACCGCTCGCACCCCCACAGTCTCCCCCCCTCCCCCATGGAGAAGCTGTCTACCTTGTTTCCGGATGCCAGTGAGCCCAGCTGTTTCCTCTGCCGGCGGTCCTGCCCCTTCTCTGAGCCCTGCTGCGCTGCTTCTTCTTCCGGCGGTCCCGCCCTTTCTCTGACGTCAGAGAAAGGGCGGGACCGCCGGAAGAGGAAGCAGCGTAGCACAGGGCTCAGAGAAGGGGTAGGACCGCCGGCAGAGGAAACAGCTGGGCTCACTGGCATCCGGAAACAAGGTAGACAGCTTCTCCATGGGGGAGGGGGGGAGGCTGTGGGGGTGCGAGCGGTCCATCGGGGTGGGAGTGCGAGCGGTGGGGGTGCGAGCGGTCCTTCCGGATGATGAATCGGGCGTCGGGGGGGGCATCAGGCTTTCAGGATGGGGACAGGACTTCAAGGGGGGACAGGACTTCAAGGGGGGACAGGCAGACCTTCAAGGGGGGACAGGACTTCAAGGGGGGACAGGCAGACCTTCAAGGGGGGACAGGCAGACCTTCAAGGGGGGACAGGACATCAAGGGGGGACAGGACTTCAAGGGGGGACAGGACTTCAAGGGGGGACAGGACTTCAAGGGGGGACAGGACTTCAAGGGGGGACAGGCAGGACTTCAAGGGGGGACAGGACTTCAAGGGGGGACAGGCAGACCTTCAAGGGCGGACAGGACTTCAAGGGGGGACAGGCAGGACTTCAAGGGGGGACAGGCAGACCGAAGGGAGTGAAAAAGCTATAAAATAAACCCATCAGCGTGTCAATGTGTTGAGAGGAAGAGATGTTCTGGGAAATTCTGCTGAGAAAACTCCGTGTCCATTTCCACCCCCCAGTTACCGTAGTCCACTCCACTGAACTGGTTCACACACTGAGTGGTGTTGTGCCTGCGTAGTTGTTTTGGGATCTCTTCTAGTGGTTTGTCAGTATCTCCTTGTGGTCCAAGGAAGGAAACTTTGTTAACCTTAGCATTGACCTTCAGAATATATTTGTGTGGCATTATGCTATGTAGTGATCGAAAGAAAAAAAACAGACCTTTGCACATTTTTGCACTATATGGTGGGTGTATGAGGAGATTCACATTTCCTGCACAGCTAAGTCCTTGTGAAGTTACCTTGTTCTTTCTGTATTTGACATCTAGCAAGGTCTCTGTTTGGAAGGAAAGATTTAAGTTATGGTAAAAGCAGATAGCGTTGCTGGTTTTAAAAAGGTTTGGACAAATTCCTGGAGGAAAAGTCCATAGTCTGTTATTAAGACATGGGGGAAGCGTCTGCTTGCCCTGGATCCATAGCATGGAATGTTTGCTATTCTTTGGGTTTTGACCAGGTATTAGTGACCTGGATTGGCTACCATGAGAATGATGGACCATTGGACTGACCCAGTTAGGCTATTCTTATGTTATGTTCTCATCTGTAGGGGCCTTTGTTTTCACTTCTTATTTTAATGTATTTTTTTCTGGAAACTTATCAATGTTTTTTATAATGGGAACAAAAATGGAAGAGAATTACCGTAATGTGTGTGGAATGGGGGGGGTGTGTGTTTAACTACCATAATTTCTTCAGCTAAATACCGGTAATTCAATCCACCTCAACCAGACATAGGAGAACTCACGCACCATTCACACACCCTCCAACCAAACACGTGAAAAGAAAAAAACTGTTCATTCTTATAAACAACCGTATAACTTTTAATCTAGAGTTAGTGAGTATGAATTCAGCAACAAGAACAGAAATTACATGTTCATTCTTATAAACTATAACATTAACCGGTAGATCAAACGAAGTATCGAGGACAAAATAATCTAAATACAGTTACCGTAATTACGGTAAAGTTGTAAATAAACAAAGTTTACAGGTTTATTGAGTCATCATCACAGTCATCTGAATCCTTGAATCCATCAAAATCCGAATTGTCATCATCGTCATTAAATAAAGTGAGCACGGCCTGCAGACGATCCTCGTTTATTTCCAAAGTAATATCGTCATCATCATCGCTGATATCCATGTTGTTGCCTCCTTCCACTGCACTGGTAGTACCCGTAGTGTCATTGGTTTCATAAACAATGCCCGCTTTTCTAAATCCGTTTCGAATGGTATCTGGTGTTATTTTGTCCCATGCTGAAGCCACCCACTTGCAGACTTCTGTGAAAGTTGCCCGCTTCAGCCGCCCCGCGGGTGTGTACTCGTGCATGCCGCTCTGCATTCACTCCTCCCACTCCTTTCTAATAAAAGTCTTGAATGGATGATTCACTGCGATGTCAAGTGGTTGCAGCTTACACGTCAGGCCTCCAGGTATCACAGCGATGTGGGCACGAGTAGAATTAATGTAGGCCTGAACATTTTTTTCTTTGTGGGCAGCCATGGCATCAAAAATTAGCAAGGATTTTTTTTGCAAAGAATCCACCCTGTCTTGCCCTAAAGCATTTATCTACCCACAATCTCATTACGTCGCAGTCCATCCATCCCTTCTTGTTGCAGTGCACAACCACACTGGTGGGCAGCTTTTCACGGGGCATAGTGACCCTTTTGAAAATGAGCATGGGCTTTAACTTAACCCCGCTAGCTGAGCAACCAAGAACGACTGTAAAACACGTTCTTTCATGCCCAGTTGTGGTGATGGCAACAGATTTAGTACCTGTGGGGGCTATGGTTCTTGTCGCTGGAATGTCGAATGCCATTGGAATTTCATCCATGTTGATGAAGTCCTTTGCAGTGATGCCAAGTTCAGATATTTCTTTGGCGACAAAGTCACGGAAATCAATCAATTTTTGCTGCCAGTCATCTGGAAGTTGCTGGCCAACAGTTGTTCTCATTCTAACTGATAGTCCATTCCTTTTCATAAATTTTGAGATCTATGTGAAGCCAGCTTTGAAGTCGGGTATTCCTCTTCCATTGGCAAGTAGTTTTGCCTTCATCTGAATCGCAACAGTAGAGACTGATTGATTTTGCTCCCTTCTCACCAGAATCCACTGCTTCAAGTCATCCTCCAGCTGAGGCCATTTTGGTTTGGCCCCACGATGTGCCCGTTTTCGCGGATTGCATTTCTCCAGTTCCTTCTTATCTTTTCTCCATTCACGCACCGATGTTTCTCCAACATCGAACTCTCTCGCTGCGGCCCGGTTGCCTATTTCCTCAGCTTTCGCAACGACTTGAAGCTTAAAGTCCGCTGTATATGACTTTCGTCTCATTCCTGCCATTATGGCGGTAAATTTAAATTTAATTGATAAACTTTACTACCGGGTAGATAAATGCAGAATACCAATCTGAAGAGATCAAATTAAAATGTGGACTCTACATGCAGCATTAATCTTTTATAGGCTTACCCAAAGGCTGAGATGCTGTTGTATAGTCAAAATAGTATTCACTGGGCAAATTACAAGGCCAGATAGAGGGGGGCTACAGCCACGTGGTGAAAAGCACACCGCCAGAAAAACCGCCTTGGTGACAGGTCAAAAGCGCGCCCCCACAACCCGGCGCAGAAAACTAAGCGGCAAGCATGCTCAGACCATTGCGCATGCTTACAGAGCTGGGAGCAGGGCAGGGCGGGCGAAAGGAGAGTCGGGGCAGCGCACGGAGAGTCGGGGCAGCGAACGGAAAGTCAGGGCAGCCAGAGGAGAGTCAGGGCAGTGAACGGAAAGTCAGGGCGGGTGAACGGAGAGTCGGGGCAACCAGAGGAGAGTCGGGGCAGCGAACGGAGAGTCAGGGCAGCCAGAGGAGAGTCGGGGCAGCGAACGGAAAGTCAGGGCAGCCAGAGGAGAGTCGGGGCAGTGAACGGAAAGTCGGGGCGGGTGAACAGAGAGTCGGGGCAACCAGAGGAGAGTCGGGGCAGCGAACGGAGAGTCGGGACAGCGAACGGAAAGTCAGGGCAGCCAGAGGAGAGTTGGGGCAGCAAGAGGAGAGTCGGGGCAGCCAGAGGAGAGTCGGGGCAGCGAACGGAAAGTCGGGGCAGGTGAACGGAGAGTCGGGGCAGCCAGAGGAGAGTCGGGGCAGCGAACGGAGAGTCGGGGCAGCGAACAGAGAGTCGGGGCAACCAGAGGAGAGTCGGGGCAGCGAACGGAGAGTCGGGGCAGTGAACGGAAAGTCAGGGCAGCCAGAGGAGAGTCGGGGCAGCGAACGGAAAGTCAGGGCAGCCAGAGGAGAGTCGGGGCAGTGAACGGAAAGTCGGGGCGGGTGAACGGAGAGTCAGGGCAGCCAGAGGAGAGTCGGGGCAGTGAACGGAAAGTCGGGGCGGGTGAACGGAGAGTCGGGGCAACCAGAGGAGAGTCGGGGCAGCGAACGGAGAGTCGGGGCAGCGAACGGAAAGTCAGGGCAGCCAGAGGAGAGTCGGGGCAGCGAACGGAAAGTCAGGGCAGCCAGAGGAGAGTCGGGGCAGTGAACGGAAAGTCGGGGCGGGTGAACGGAGAGTCGGGGCAACCAGAGGAGAGTCGGGGCAGCGAACAGAGAGTCGGGGCAGCGAACGGAAAGTCAGGGCAGCCAGAGGAGAGTCGGGGCAGCCAGAGGAGAATCGGGGCAGCGAACGGAAAGTTGGGGCAGGTGAACGGAGAGTCAGGGCAGCCAGAGGAGAGTCGGGGAAGCGAACGGAAAGTCAGGGCAGCCAGAGGAGAATCGGGGCGGGTGAATGGAGAGTCGGGGCAACCAGAGGAGAGTCGGGGCAGTGAACGGAACGTCAGGGCAGCCAGAGGAGAGTCGGGGCAGCGAACGGAAAGTCAGGGCAGCCAGAGGAGAGTCGGGGCAGTGAACGGAAAGTCGGGGCGGGTGAACGGAGAGTCAGGGCAGCCAGAGGAGAGTCAGGGCAGTGAACGGAAAGTCGGGGCGGGTGAACGGAGAGTCGGGGCAGCGAATGGAAAGTCAGGGCAGCCAGAGGAGAGTCGGGGCAGTGAACGGAGAGTCGGGGCAGCCAGAGGAGAGTCGGGGCAGCGAACGGAGAGTCGGGGCAGCCAGAGGAGAGTCGGGGCAGCCAGAGGAGAGTCGGGGCAGAGAACGGAAAGTCAGGGCAGCCAGAGGAGAGTCGGGGCAGTGAACGGAAAGTCGGGGCAGGTGAACGGAGAGTCGGGGCAACCAGAGGAGAGTCGGGGCAGCGAACGGAAAGTCAGGGCAGCCAGAGGAGAGTCGGGGCAGCGAACGGAAAGTCGGGGCAGCGAACGGAAAGTCGGGGCAGCGAACGGAAAGTCGGGGCAGGTGAACGGAGAGTCGGGGCAGCCAGAGGAGAGTCGGGGCAGCGAACGGAGAGTCGGGGCAGCAAACGGAGAGTCAGGGCAGCCAGAGGAGAGTCGGGGCGGCATGCGCGGTATACCCGTGAGCGCGGTATATAAAAATTTCTTTACATAAATTTGTGTTTTCCGCGCGGTATACCCGTGTGCACGTTTTACACGGGTGCGCGTTATCTACGTGAAAATACGGTACACAGTTTTCAACGCTCTAGCTCAGAGGTGCCCAAACATTTTGAGCTTGTGAGCTACTTTAAAATGACCAAGTCAAAATGATCTACCAACAATAATATTAAAAAACACAAAGCACACTATACGCTGAGAAAATGTTAATTATCATTCCTATTCTGGGTTTTTTTCAAAGAGGTCAAGGCAAATGACTCTATGCATTGTCACCTCAGTAACAACCATACAAAAATAGACAAATATACCCTCCATCCTTTTTATTAAACCACAATAGCAGTTTTTAGTGCAGGGAGCTGCGCTGAATGCCCAGCGCTGCTCTTGACGCTCATAGGCTCCCTGCGCTAAAAACCACTATTGCGGTTTAGTAAAAGGGGACCATATTGTAAAATATAGACAGCAGATATAAATTCAGAACTGTGCATAGTAAGTGAAGGTAAGTTTTCATCTCTGGGAATTTACCCAGTTAACTATTAAGTTATTTGGGCAAATTCCTTTGAAAACTGTGGTAATACTGCCTCCACTTTGCTAAATTTAAATAAAATCATTTTTCCTACCTTTGGTGATTTCTGGTTGCACTTTCTTCTTCTGACTGTGCATCCAATCTTTCTTCCCTTCTATCAGCCTGTATGCTTTCTCTCCTCCACACCTCATTCCCTCCCCCAACTTTTTCTTCCTCTCTCCCTGACCTTTCTTTCTTTTTTTCTATTTCTCTTCTTTCCTTCTGTCTCCCTGCCTGCCCCCTTTCTTTCTTTCTCCCTGCCGTTCCCCAAGCCACTGCCACTGCCACTGCCGCTGCCATCGGGGAACCGGACCCACCAATGGATAACAGGCCCCAAAGCCGACGCCGAAGCCGACGCATGCTCTCCCTGCTTCGGGCCGATCAGTCTTCCTCTCCCCGACGTCAATTCTGCCGTCGGAGAGGAAGTTCCGCCCAGCCAGGCAGCGATTGGCTGGCTCGAACTTCCTCTCCGACTGCAGAATTGACGTCGGGGAGAGGAAGACTGATCGGCCCGATAGATTAGATCGCCAAGACAAAGTGAGTCCTGGGTGATCGACTCACTTTGCTTTGGCGAGCTACTGGCGCCCCTGCCTTAGAACACTGCCTAAGACCCTGGGGGAGCCCGGGCCCCCTGTCAGCTCCGGGCCCCTGAATGCAGGACTGGAGGTACTGCCCTGATGGCGGCCCTGCTTATACTATGCATGTATGAAATAGATAATACACTATTTTGAAACCTGCAAAGGTAAGACAGGCATTCCTTTTTTGTTTTGTACATAATAAAGACTTCATTTTGTTCTGAATCTGGGTTCAACTGACCTTTTATTTTGTTTAAAGGGCTTCATTATAGGCCTAGAACCCTGGCACTCACATATGCTACTACTGTTGCCTTAAAGCATATAAATTTGATTTCAAAGACTTAATTTTCTAGCACATACTTAACACCAGTATTTATAAAGCACCAGATCTATACCAAAAGAAGATATCCTTGGTCCTTCTTTACCCAGCCAGATTATGAGTGTTTCATGAAGAATAAAGCTACAATTTTTGATAGAGCATGAAAAGCTCTTCAGTTCACTCACCAAGTTTTGGACTTCTTGGCTTTTACATGAAAGATTCATGTTTTATTTTGAATACAGACTTGGATGGATATGGATCTGCATGTTAGCCTGTCCCCACAGCAAAATACTGCTAAGGGCTAGCTAGAAATTTAACACTGGGTCCTAGGCTGGGATGCTGATGACCAACAATATTTTTCTTCCATCATATCATTGCTAGAAAATGCAAACACACTTATTTGTGGATATCGTTTAATTGTCAGCATTCTACCTATCAATGCTGAAGAGGTAAAGGCCTTGTAACCTTCCTCACTACTGTTCACATGTGGTAAACTTTTTTCCCACAAGGACAACTTCAATGTTCTTTTGCATTCTGATTTTATTATAGAATCAGCTGATAGAACTAGTGGGATTTGTCAAGCTCATTTAATGAGGGCATTATGATCTATTAACACAATGTTTAGTTGCTGTTTCAAATCTGTAAATACTTTGTACTTTTTTCAAATTGTTTTATGTCCTCAAACTGCTATTTTTACCTTCAGCTTTATTCAGAGTTGGACCAGTATGACTAATGTGAGGTTATCTCAAATTGAATGATGATCGAATCCTTAAGACCCTCATTTTTTATAACCTTAAAAATCAGTTAGACCCATGGTAGACACTTCTTCCACAGCTTTGCAAAAGCCAGCGTAAAATTTTTAACTCCTAGGTTTCAAAGAATGCAGTTCCATTCATCCTTATAGAATTACAGCCAAAGGCAGAGGATTTGGCAAGCTATTTTCAGACTAAAATCAATGCAGTTCAGCAATCTTTTTCCCATACTTTACCATCACTGAAATATTAAGGGGAGACACTCTTCAGGATATTCCAGATGATAAGTTACGGAGTCAGTTTTTATTGGCTACTACTTTTTAAATAAGTTGACAAAAATCTTGTTGTTTGAATATTTGTCCTTTTTTTTTATCTTGGATCATATACCTTTGAATCTTTTACTTTGGTTAACTGATTTTGTCAACTTAATGTTACATACCTAGAAGCATTAACTTTCATTGCTCCGACTCCTATTCCAAAGCTCCAAGATCTGATCTAAATAAAGTCAAGAACTATAGACCTGTGGTTGGCATACCATGGCCTGTTAAATTGGAGTTTAATGTTAATCTCCAGCTTTGGAATTTTCTTTTTTCATTAGAAGGTCTTCATTGTTCACAACATGGATTATGAATTATGCATAGTACAGAACCTTTCTTTTTTATTTATTTAAAACATTAATATCCAGTTACTCACAACTCCACTATAATTCACAGCCTCCCTAGCGCCACTGCTTAGAAGCTTAAAACTTAAATGGAGGAAAAAGCCTCAGATCGGAGAGAGCTATATGCTAATTCAGATCAACTCAACATCATAGGCATAAAAAACCTCCGGAATGCTTAATATACTGCAGAAAAGATTTAAAGCAACTATGTGAGCACAACCTTAGCAAAAACCTTCCCTCCATACTCAAAAATCTATGCAGGTCACAAAATACACACAGAACAGCAGAACAAACCCTAAAATCTAATAAAACAAATAATTAGAAATGATTTCAAAAGTTAGAGCTCTTCAAAGTAGGGGAAGACAATCTGTTCTTCTGCAGTTTAATATACAGTATTTGCTGCCTTTGATGCAGTCGGCACTCCTTGCTTTTTTTTTTCTAATTCTTTATTGATTTTTAATCAAAAACAGTGTCAAATAAATAAAAGAACAGTAGGTATTGCATACATTACACTAATATCTATATAGGTAACATAACTATCATTCAATAATTTCATTTTCTTGCATATAATAACACAATAACTAATATATAATATAAATGAAAAATCAAGTTACCTAAATATCACTATCAATATTTTCTCCCCTCAATCTAACCCCCCCCCCACCCCATTGGATGTGCAAAGATAAATAAACCAAAGAAAAAGTAAGATGAAAATACATTATTATGTTTTTACAAATTTAGTCAATGGGCTCCAAATTTTATTGAATATCTCACTAAATCCCCTATACTCTGCATTAATTCATTCGTATCTGTATATAGTACACACATTCACCCACCAGAAAGTATAATTTATTCTATCATGGTTCTTCCAATTACTTGTAATCAATTGAATGGCTATACCTGTTAGGATCAAAAATAGACGACTCTTATATGTAAAATTGTTCCACAAATTATAGCCTCATGTGATAATGGAACATTTGAATCTAAAACTAGATTTATTTGTCCCCAGATTGACTCCTTGCTTTTTAAAGATTAAATTAACTTAGTATATAGGGTATGGTATTGAAGTGGTTTACTGAATTTTTACAAAAGAGAACATATGAAGTAAGGAGGGGCACTTGGAAATTGTAACCTTGAAGATCATTTTGTGGTGCTCCCCAGGGCTCATTATCATCTCCCTCATTATTCAATGTCTATTTGAGGGCTTTAAGTAGTAAGTTTACCCGTCCAGATGCCTTTATTTATTCCTATGTATATGATTTTTCTATTGTGTTTTGCTAAGGTTATCTTGAGAATACATTAGATTTTTTGATGGGTCTAGCTGAAGATCTGAGTTTATGGGGCTGTGCTAATTTTCTGAAAGTGAATAAAAGACCAAGGTAGTGCAGTTTGGTGCTTATGATATGTTACTAAGAAAAAAAACTGATGTTGTCATCTGGGGAAATATTGCAAATAGAAAATATCTCTAAAGTACTGAAGATTAATGTTAACTCTAATCTTACTTTTTGGTGAAAAAAAAAATCTTTCCAGGATGAGGTTCTGATTTAAGTTCTCATGATTTTAGGAGCATTGCTAAGTTATCTTGACTATGAGAACTCTATTGTGGTATAACTGAGAAATTATTTTAAAAAATTACAGTTATTACAAAATACAGCAGTGAGATTTATTTTTCAGTTGGATAGATTTGAGAAAGTCAATCCATTACTGTTCGAGCTGCACTGACTTCCAGTAAGGATGAGGGTACGGTTTAAAATTGCTTGTTTGGCTATGCAAGCTGAACATGGCCATAAATTTAGGATACTTGGCAAAGGTCAGTAGGGACACTATTGGAATATGAAAGTCAAACATTTCTTAGATTTATCACCTCCCCAAAATATGGCTAATTTGTCAGCTCATTGTTGTACAGACTTACATAGGGCCCCTTTTACAAAGCCGCAGTAGCAAGTCCTGGTGTGGCAAATGCGACACAGCTCATAGGAATTCAATGGGCTGCATCACATTTACCGCATGGGAATCTCTACCATGGCTTTGAAAAGGGGCCCCCTAATTCCTTAGATCTAGTCCAATTTAATATCAAGAATACCTGCCTTGGTAAGTAATGCTAAATTACGTGATTGCCAATTTTGGATAATTCAATTTTCTATTTGGGAGGCATAGATATTCCACTTTGCAAAAAATGTACTCAATCTCCAAATTCCTGTTTCATGCCTTTTGGGAATGTATGGATGTACTGTGGATTTTGTGTGTTCATTATATAGAATCCCTGCTAAGGGCAGTTTCGTAACTAATTAGTGCCATATAATACCAGTTATAGCCAACTGGTTGCTAAAGTCAATTTGCATCCAATTATTAAATTATGATACATACTTAACTGCCACTATTCGATACTCCTAGATATCATCGATGACAGCTGGTCAATACTCGACAACGGCAGCGATGCCCTACTAGTCCTACTTGACCTCAGTGCTGCCTTTGACATGGTCGACCACCACCTCCTCTTATCCAGACTCTATGACCTTGGAATCAAGGACTCTGCCCTCCAATGGTTCACCTCCTTCCTCCACCAAAGGACCCAAACTGTCCTACTAGGGACGCACAAATCTAACCCCAAGCCTATCAAATATGGCATTCCCCAAGGCGCCCTTCTATCCCCCCTCCTATTCAACCTCTACATCAGACCTGTCATTGATATAGCGCAGAAGTACAACATTAAAATCCACTCCAATGCTGATGACATCCAGCTGCTCCTCCCACTAGGCAAAAAACGATCGTCCCAAATTGCTAACCTCCAACACTGCCGCTCTGACATGAAAACCTGGATGACAAACAACAAACTACAACTGAATGCCTCTAAGACCGAACTCTTAAGGATCAGGAAAAAAAACACCAAATACACACGCCCAACACTATCATGGGACTCAACTCTACTAACGGCAACAGATCAAGTACGCAGCCTAGGAGTAACCTTAGACGGACACCTATCCCTATCCACCCACATATACCAAGTAGTCTCTACCTCCTTCTACTAACTTCGCCAACTAAGAAAGATCAAACCCTTCATCTCCATACCTGACCTAGCCCAACTCCTCTACGCATATGTCCTCTCCAGAATGGATTACTGCAACTCCCTATTTAATGGAATAACCAAAAAAGATCTCAAGCGCCTCCAACGGGTCCAAAATGCAGCTATCCGCCTCCTACACAGCCTCAACTACCATGATCCCATCTCCCCAGCACTTCGCGCTGAACATTGGCTCCCAATTAGCCAACGCTGTGCATTCAAGGCCCTGGCAATAGCATATAAAATAATTTATGCCACCACCCCCTCCTACATAAAATCCAAGCTACCCATCTACATCCCCACCCGCACCCTCCAGTCAGAAACGGAGATACGTCTATGCATTCCCCCCGGAAGGTCCCTCCTCTCAGAAACCGCCCGCAAACGCTCCTACAGCCACTTCATTCCCCAACTCTGGAACCAACTCCCCCCTCAACTCAGACTACAGAACTCACTAATGACATTCCGGAAAATGGTAAAGACCCTCCTCTTCAACTAAAGGTCACCCTAAGTCTACACCCCACCCCCTTAAACCCCACCTCTACCCTTCTTTCTCCATTCTAATCTTCTGCCTAAATTTCTGTATTGTCCACTCTCAGCCTATACTCAAATAACTTGTATTTAAACTAAATTACTTATATTTAAACTACTGTTCTTAATTTGCTGTATACTCCCTATATTTAAACTGCTGCACAGTCTCGTATGTCCAAGTATTTAAATCTACTGTATAATCTTGTATGTCCAATTACACTCCACTGTGAATGTTTACTTGTAAACCGTTCTGAGCTACTGGGAGGACGGGATAAAAATCTAAATAAATAAATAAATAAAAACTTGTGTGTGCAACTTTGCACACTACATGTAACAATATGTACACAAGTTTATAGAATTAGGATAGAATCTTAGTTACAGTTGAATGGGTTTTGTGTTTCCATGCAACTCTTGGTCTCTCTATAAATAATACATTTTTAAACTTCTGAACTCTTATCACTGCTTCTGCTTCAGAATTCAAATGTAATTTCTTGTTCTCTAAATTGCTTTAAGTACTTACCGATGTCGAGGACCCTCTGCTTGGCAGTATGTTGCCGAGAATGCCAGTATTTCCAGTACTTCAGCTGTTCGTCCCGGTTTTTATCTTCACTGAATACAACCATTATTACACTCTGCAGAAGAGGGATTGTGGAAATTATCTCTCTGATCATACCTGAAATTCACTTAAGATATAGAGACATTGGGATTTCTCATAAGCAACGTTCTTTTGCTCTTCCCCATCTCTAGTTTATTGAAAGCTTCTATACCGCTGCTAATGACTGGGCGAGTCAATTCAGAGTGGTTTATGAGCTTTGTAATGGTGTTACAATACAGAGTTTGCGTTTCCTGGGATGGTTTCAATACAGACATTATTAAACCATAATCAATACATTATTAAACCATAATCAGTACTTGTGCTTTTGTAAAGGTGTTACAGTACAGAGTTAGCGTTTTCTGAGTTGGTTCTCAATACAACCCTCTTAAACCATAATCAATCCTCCTTGCTTCAAAGTGATATTTGGAATGTCTTCAATTTACCTTTCTTCTCATTTTGAGTTGCATAGATCTGTTAGGCATATTCAATGTTTGCGTTTATTTGCCTATCCCAACTTAAAGCATTGTCCTTACAAGATGCTTTTGGATAGAACACTAGCCTTTCAAGCAAGCAAATTGCAATCATGGCTAAGTGAAACTGACTCAATCCCCATCTTACTGATCATTCAGAAAAATAGTTAAGACTTATTTGTTTGATAAATTTATTACCTGACTGATGATGATTATACTGTATCTATGCACTTTTTACTCAATTGTATTTTTTCACTGATTGTCCAGTTCTCTTTCATGTAAACCGCCTAGAACTACTGGTGTTGGCAGTATATAAGAATAAAGTTATTATTATTATTTCTGCCTATAATATATAATCATTCTACCTGCTTATACATACTTGTACATACCTATATAAAATATATCATATATTTATTCATATTATACCTTCTTATATACACATATAAATATATACATCCATATTTAGTATTGTGTACTGTGTTCATACTTTTCCTATTTCAATTCATTTCATAAAAACTGTGTGGTCTAATGAAACTGACTTAGCTGTGAAAGAATGAGATACTCATGTACTAGAACACTATAACAGAGGGAACACTATAACAGAGACACAAGGAAAAGTGTAGGTATTTAACAGGAGTTGCTCTTTGCTAACCTAGTGTCAGCTCCTATTTTTTTTTTATGTACTGAAGCAATGTGCACAGGTAGTGCCATTACTCCAAAATCCTCTACAGCAGACAGCTAGGACCAGGGGAAGAACTGTGACCAGAAGTTTCAGAAATTATTATTAGTTGCTTAAAATTTCCATTTGCTCAGATTTAGAAGCAATTAAAAGCTCATAGCATAGGTCAGCGCCAGCACACACTGTAATAGCATGTGATTAATCAGTTCAGATCTAGAATAATAATCAGATGGATCTCGTTCAGCATTGACATTCCTTAAAGGAAAATAAGATTTGAAAGAGAAACTGCAGCAGAATCTTTTCTGTGCTTCCCTCTCTCTACCCCCAGCTCTCCCTAACACTTTATTTTAGTGTTATCATTCTAGAATGGTATTATCAAACAGAACTGGCATTTCCCCACTCCCACCCCCACCTCTGAACGGTCCATGACTGGTGGGCGAGCCCAGAAAGCCCACAGGTTATATTTGTCTTCCCAATTACAAATGGCCAGGGGAAAAAAAAGCCTTCACTACAGGATATTTTTATGGTCCACGATGTAAGACTACCTGCCCTTTCTCCCTACTAGAGGTATTTAGCCAGAAAATTATGTATGGATCGCTTGACCTTTAAGTAACTGTTGAAAACTCAATTATTTGTGGATGTTTACATGTAACACACAATGGGAGGACATTGATCTCGATATGGTTATCTTGTAATAATAAGATTATGAGAGAGGTAAAGAAAGAGAGGATTTTGATTTTGATAAAGTAACTTTATACCATCATGTTAATGAGAATTGTACAGCATTACCGTTATGATTACAATCTGAGCTCGTATATGTTGTCTGTTTTAACATTATGTTCTTATGCAAACTGCTTTGATTTAAGTATTTTTAAATAAATAAAATCTGTGTTATATTTGGGGGGGGGGTCATTTTATTATCACTTTTTATGAAGTGTCCTCTATTTAGAGAACTACACTTTTTTGGGGAAAAAGAATATGAACTGTCTGCAAATAGGGCTCATTTTTCATAAACAGTGCACACTGTTTGCGACATAGTGGGTTATGGAAGTAAGCCCTTCAAATAGGTACCTGGTGGATCAAGAGTAGGAGCCTAGGCCTGGATTCTCTAAATGGCACCAGTATTTTAGATGCTGGTAGGCGCCCAAACTTAGTAGAAAAAATGCTACTGAACCGTTTTTAACTGAGCTTCAAGGTGACTATCGGTGCCTATAAAATAGGCGCCAGAATTGCGCCTCCATAGGGCTTTAGGTAGCCCAACACCACTAACACTGGAAGTAGCGTTAGACGGCCTAAAGTGCCTATAGAGGTGCAATTCACATCATAGGTAGGCGCCAGAAAAGTAGGTCGCTTATAAGTCAGCTGTCGGCTCCATAATCTGAGCCCTATTCTATAAAGGAAAGTAGGTGCCTACTTTCGTTTATGTAATACTAGCATAACCAGATGTAATATACCTAACATTTAGGTGCTCATACTTACGCCAGCCATAGAGGTGGTCTAAGTATGAAGACCTAAGTGTAACATGAACATAAGTAACTTACAGTTTGCATGCATGTACGTGGGACTCCCGTCTATACTCCACCCATGCTCTGGTTCTACGTACACCCCCTTGCCAATACATGCTATGAAGTTAAGCTGGCAGTTACACACCTCTAGTACTCTAAACATTTACGCACATAACACATGCATAATTATGAGTGCCTAGGGTAAGGAACTGCCCCGTATGTATCTATGGGAATAATACAAAGATTCAAACTTTCACTCCAAAACAAAAGCGCCACACAAGCCAAGAAAGCTAGCTTATTACTTAAGCGAAAGAAAAGCCTCAGACAAACGGAGAGGTGGACCCATACTCTTCTACCCAAGCATCATAGGCAAAAAAATCTTTCGCACAAGTTTAAATTTAGCAGGGGGAGCAAAAAATAGCCGAGAATGATTAATGGTAAAAACCACTGAACACAAACAAGGCCAGGCCGAAGATCGTTTCGTGGCCGGTTACCACTGCTTCAGGGCCTTAGCGCCAAATCCAGGCTATCAGTACGCAAATCCTAACTGCTGCTTTCAACCACTTAGGATCTGCGTACTGATAGCCTGCATACTGATAGCTTGGATTTGGTGCTAAGGCCCTGAAGCAGTGGTTACCAGCCATGAAACAATCGTCGGCCTGGCCTGTTTGTGTTCAGTGGTTTTTACCATTAATCATTCTCGGCTATTTTTTGCTCCCACCTGCTAACTTTAAACTTGTGCGAAAGATTTTTGGCTATGATGCTTGAGTGGAAGAATGTGGGTACACCTCTCCGTTTGTCTAGTTGGCTTGTGTGGTGCTTTTGTTTTGGAGTGTTATTTTGAATCTTTGTACTATACTTCCCTCCATTCCTCCCTGTCTTCTAAGAACATAAGCATCACCTCTGCCAAGTCAGACCACAGGTCCATCATGCCCAGCAGTCCTTTCCCGCGGCGGCCCCCCAAGTCAATAACCTGTAAGTGATCTAATGCTCCAAAGCATTTGTACTATATAGTAACCCTCTAATTTAACCTTTCAATCCCCTTTTCCTTCAGGAACTTGTCCAATCCCATTTTGAAACCCAAAATCGTACTCTCTCTACCACCTCTTCTGGAAGCGAATTCCAGGTGTCCACCACCCTCTGAGTGAAGAAGAACTTCCTAGCATTTGTTCTGAATCTGTCTCCCTTCAATTTTTTTGAGTGCCCTCTAATTTTTGTTGCCCCCGCCAGTCTGAAGAATCTATCCCTCTCTACCTTCTCTATACCCTTCATAATCTTGTAAGTTTCTATTATATCCCCTCTAAGTCTCCGCTTTTCCAGGGAAAAGAGCCCAGCCTCTCAGCATATGAAAGGTTCTCCATGCCCTTTATTATTTTTGTTGCTCTTCTCTGGACCCTCTCGAGTATCACCATATTCTTTTTAAGGTACTGCGACCAGTATTAAAAAGGATATGGTGATACTATGGGAATAATACACAGCACATCTGACCCTAAGCCTGAACATTAACATGTCCTATTGCAACAGGCATACTGCAGTGCAGAGCACATGGCAGTCTTGATTCAGAGTGTTGAAAGGGTTCTCCCACCCTGACTTTGCTGATTGGATGTCGGAAGCACTTGTTGGCACCTGTCTCGCTCAGTGTAATGGCGTAGAATTGCCCCTTGTTTAAATAGGTCATTGGACCTTCCCCTTGCTTCTGACGCAGAGATTTCGTTGCTTCTAGAGTGTACTGAAAAGTGCTACTGTGAAAGGAAAACAGAAAAACACAAATCAATACAATATAGTTCATCAAGTTTATCTAGTGCTTATATGTTTTTTCATACACACACAAGCACATTAATACATATTTCCTTTAAAAAATGAAGTCAGTAATTAAACAGAATAGCAAGACATTCTTATGGAGCATATGCACATCAGGCAACACTTTAACCAAGTCTCTATTTATATTAGTGGGGTACTATGCGATAGGATCAAACAGAGCTAACCAATTATGGTTAATGGGACAAATGGAGGAGAGATTCTAACACAAGGATGTGATAGCCCTGAAGGTGAGTTAATTACTTTTGTATTAATCAAAGAGATATTACAGGTCCAACATGGCCCAAACATACTATGAATAGAATCCGCTTGAGTCCAGGCATGAAGGAAAAATGGCTGCCTTTGCTGAGAACCGAAGATTACCACCAAAGTATCCTCTCTCAGTGAGGGTATACCTGGCAATGCAGTGGCAATGAAGTGTGGAGAAGGGGAAAATTAGGATAACAATTGGCCATGTATACTAAATATTATCACTGCTGACACACCTATGTTATTCCTATAACCAGTAGTGGCAGGCAGCGTGCACTGTTTAGTAAACGTGGCCCAATACACAAAATCCAAGCAAGTGACTCCCATAGGGAGGCAGTACACATACCTTGCTGTTTGTTCATATATAAAATCCTCTGCTCCTACTGATGTACTTCGATATTTCTATAAATTTTAGAAGCAACAACAACAAAAAAAAGGTAATTAATATTTCTTAGATACAGAAATGTTGAGGCACAAATATTGCTTTGAAAGCATGCAATACTTATTTTTTAATAGCCTTCAAATTGGATTGCTTTCTCTTCCTCAGCAGAGAGATGCATATATTTATTCATCAAATGACAGAAATGTGAGAACTAGAGGTTTTGCCTTTTTGAATTATTCGCAAAAGAACCCCCTCAACATTTAACCTCAATCTCCGGGAAGCACAATCCAATGAAACATTAATTCTGCCTTACTTTTCATGAAAAGTCTGCAATTATTTGCCCTTAATTGGTTATTTTCATGAGATGACTACTTTTATCTCTTTTGCTGCTTTACATAATCTTTTCACAAAAACATTTCAACAGATTTGGAGAGCTTACATGAAAGATTTAGTATTCAGGCCTATGCTGAAATTATTCATGAAAAAAATAGAGCCATCTTTGTATGTCGGCAGCCTGTAGAAAAGTGGAATATAATCTGCTTTCTCTCGTCTCTACATACTCTTACTGCATACCACTTTCTTCAAAAAGTTGGTACCGTTATTAAATCCTACTGTTAAAATAAACAAGCAGCTTTGACATTTGTACATTCATTTGAGCATCTAAAAATTTTAAGTACACACCTTTGAATTTATGTGTGCACATTGATTTGCATGCAAACAACAGTTTTAGCATGCACATTAAAATGAATAGAAATCACACAATCAGGAAAATTAGAGAAATTTATAAATAAACTAAACTTATTGTGGTTGTGCACATCCCTATCATGTATACCTCATGCAAAGATTTAATCTTCAAACTCTGACAGCAGAGGATTTCTGCCTTCTCTAAAAAGCATATGCAAAAATAAAAATGGAAAACTTTTAATATACCCCGCTGGCAGAAAGGTTCCACTTTCTGTCTCAGTTTTTACCTCATGTTATACCCTTAACCTTATACCCTTAGATAGATGGTGAGCCCACCAGGACAGATAGGGAAAATGCTTGAGTGCCTGAATGTAAAGCACTTAGGCTATGGGCTCCTTTTACAAAGCTGTGTTAGTGGTTTAACGCGCGTAATAGCGCATGCTAATTTGCCGGCCGCGCTAACCGCTACTGCCTCCTCTTGAGCAGGCGGTAGTTTATCGGCTACTGCGGGAGTTAGTGCACTCTAAAAATGTGCGTGCGATAAAGCCGCTGACACGGCTTCGTAAAAGGAGCCCTATATGTGGTATATAAAAACAAAAAAATAAATTAAATAAATAAATAAAACCTGAGCAAAGTGAAAAGCAAATTTTAAGAAGTGATGTTTAATCAAAAAGAAATAACTCTAATGTGGTTATCATCTCGTGCAGAGAAGCTACAGTGAGTTACACAAACAAAACAGTGATTATTAAATTCTAAATCAGGTTATCATAGCAAGAACTCATTAGGCTGGCATACATATATTACTACTACCACTATTTATAATTTCTATAGTGTACGCAGTGCTGTACGTTACAATAACCATGAAGAGATGTTCCCTGCTAAACAGAGCTTATAATCTAATCAGACAAACAGGATAATTAGGGAGTCTTTCTCCTAAAGTGCAGTAAAGTACTGCAGTCACCCCAGCTTAACGGCCAGATTTAACTCACAGTAACTGCAAAACCTGTGCTTTAGGCCATTCAGTTAATGCAGAGAAAGTTTATTTTACTGCACATTGACAGAATGGCAGATAATGCATTGCAGTTAGCTGTACCTCTTGATGTGGTGTTATCTGCCATGTTAACAGTTCATGCATGATAACTACCACCACGTTAACAGTAAGGCATAGTTCCTGCAAGGGACATGAGTGGCCAAAAATGTTTTGGATTGTTTTCAGATTTTTCTGAATTCTTCCAATTTCTTGAATGTTCAGTTTGTTTTATACATTCATTGTAATAAGTTGTTTTCTAAACACAGAACCTTTTAACATTCAAAAACTGGTGATATATACATTAATGTGTATGTCTGTATGTTTATAACTGATTATGCAAGCATTAACATTTTTCAACACCCTTAGACACGTGGAGCGGCATAATTTTTTTTTTTTTTTAAGTCTAAGTCCGTTTTAGGCCTAGAGCGCTAGTCATCCAAAGTCGTCAGCGTCTCGTCCATTCTCAAAAAAATACGTTCAAAATATTTTTTTTTCAAGAATCATCTAATTATACGTCTAGACACTATCTTTATACCACATTCTCATCCCAAAAATCGTCCCAAGTCCAAAACACCTAGAAAAAGACCTTTTGGACGTGGGAGGGGTCAGCAAAGTGATGGACTGGCCACCCAGACATAGCAAAAGAATAGTGGGGCACCTTACAGGGCACTACTGTGAACTTCACAAAAAGGGTGCTACATAAACATCTCACCACAACTCCCTTGTAGGTCATGGTGAGCCCCCCAAACCTACTATACCACCCCAATAGCCCTTATGGCTGCAGGTGGCACCTATATGGAAGTACAATAGGGTTTTGGGGAGTACACATGTTCCACCATGAATGCAATGGTTAGAGTGGCTTATGAGCCTGGGTCCTCCTCTCTATGGTTCACTAGCACCCTCCCCCTCCTACTTAAGCCACCTCTGTGCAGCTCTACTAGGCTTTCCTATGCCAGGTCCTGATGTTCTGGAGGCAGGTATATATGTTTTTATTCCGATTTTTATGGCGGTATGGAGGGGTCAGTGATCACTGGGGGAGTGTGTGTGCATTTGTACTTTGTCCCTGCAGTGGTTATCTGGTCACTTTAGATAACTTCTGGGCACTTAGATCTGTTTTTAGATCGCCTAAGTCACAACGTATAAGTTCTGTCTAAGCAGTCTCGTCAAACTTTCAATTATCATGCAGGACGTCTAGGTTTGGTCGGCCCACATCCCGCTCTAACCATTCTTCAAAAAACACCCTTTTTTGCTTTGGGCGCACAGCAGCAGTCAAAAAGCCTAAGCTGCTTCTAGATACGTCTAAAACCTGTTTCGATTATCGGCACTTGGGTGACCTGTGTTTTAGGTCGTCCATGTGCCGATTTAGGCAGATTCTTAGATGTATTTCTGTTTCGATTATGTACCTCATAGGTTTCTATGGCACTTTGTGTATCTAAGTGCTTTGATAATGAGCCTCCAGATAAACCAAATGCATGCTAACATGTGCATTCCAAATTCCCACCCAGTCCATACACTCTTATCTGTAAGCTGTTTAACATGGGAATTACTATGCATTGTCAAAGTGCCACACTTGTTGTTAGCATGCAGTCATTCCTGCATTAAGGCAGCTACCATTGCTTAGTAAATAAGCTGCTAAATCTACAATCTAGTCTCCATATTACAAAGAAAAGCTACCTGTTTTATTCAAAATGTTACTGTCAGCTTACCCTAACCCTAATTTCACATTTTAAACATTGATAAGTTTGGTTTTAGAAGATTTGATCCTGGAGGGTCATTATTGATCCAACATTATCAATGCATGAGGAAGTAAGAAAAATAATTGTACACTTCTCCCTCCGTATTCACTGTTTCAGCATTCGCGGTTTCAATTATTCATGGTTTTTAGCTTGCTGGCTCTTCCCCTCAAATTGCATCAGTTTGTATGGAGAAATCACTGATTCCAAGCATTTACAGAGAAAATTGCTGATTCCCAGCACTTTCTTCACCGTGTTTTGCTTCTCCTTCAGGAACAGGCTAGGTCTCCCACCAAGCTATTTGCGGTTTCACCATATTCACGATGGTTTTTAATAGAAAACCGCAAATAACATATGAAAAAGTTATTTGCGGTTTTTCTGTATTCGCGGTTCTGTTAATCCCCTATGACTGCAATTTATGGTGAGTCTGCCCCTTCATCCTACACAGTAAAATTTTGGAGCAAGCAATTTAAGTGGGGTATAGAGTCCATTGAAGATGACTCTCACACTGGACAGCCTGTGGAAGCAACTTCCATGGAAATATACGAGGATTTAATTTTGTCAGACAGATGAATTAAGATTTCCCAAATAGCTGAAGTAATGGGCATCTCGGCATGTACAGTACATTTTGGAAAATAATTCATGAAAAGTTGGGCATGTCCAAGGTTAGTACAAGATGGGTTCCAAGAGTACTGACATCATGTCAGAAGGCTAGGAGGCTCCAGTAATGTCAGAAGAACTTGGAGTTGCTCCGTTTAGACCAAGTGAATTTTTTTCATCGTTTGGTGACTGCAGATGAGACTTGAGTCTATCACAGAGATCATAAGTTCAAAATGGAGTCAATGCTGTGGAAGCACAAACTATCCCCCACTCCAAAAAAGCTCAAAACAGAAAAATTTCCAGGCAAAGTCATGATGAATGACTTTTGCATCTGGAGTTCATGTCACACAAGACAACCATAACCAGGGAGAGTTACACCAACACAATGATTGCTTTGAGGGAGTCAATCAAGGAGAAAAGATGAAGAGAACTCACAGCAGGCATGCTGCTTCTTCATGACAATGCGTTGATGCACATGTCCCAACAATCACAGGCTGTCATTTGAGAATGTGGGTTTCAACAGCTGAACCATCCATCCTACACAGTGGTGACCTGGCTCCCCCGGATTATTTCCTGTTCTGAGTTTTGAAGAAACTCTCCCTGGACAGAGGTTTTCAAGTGATGAAGATGTCAAGGAAGCTGTGATGTCCTGATTTGAAGGTCAAACAGAAGAATTGTTTTCAAACGGGTTAAAGTCATTGCAGGAAAAGTGGATGGAGCTATCAGGGGACTATATTGATAAATAAAACAAAAATTTCTTGAAAACTCTTTTTCTTTCCTACTGAGGTCCATAAATTATTGAACGCCCCTCATAAGATGTTATTTGTATTTAAAGTACTGAAAAATAACATCTCTCCAGCCATTTCTGCCTTTCTGCACTTACATCAACCAGTACGGTTTCTTCATACTTCAGTGCAGTTGCTAGATTTTCCATCATTTAGATTAATTAGTTTGGAAGTATACAGAAACTCAAATTTTTATATATCGGGGACAAAGATATGGTCAAACTGCCATGTCAGGTAAGAGCAATTAGATCTATGCCGTTATACAAAAAGATTGGGCTGGGGGAGGGCTTCAATGGCTGGGATGGTGTAGATGGGCTGGAGTGAGAATGGGGAGAATGGGGAGAATCCTTCCTAAATACTAGAGAAAAGATGACTCTGTAGGTTTAGTCCATGTACAACAGCATTCACCGATGTTTTCCTAATGTCAGGTTCATCTTTTTAATGTTTCAAATAATACAGGTGTGAAACAAAACAGGACAAACAGAATACATAAATGTGTGTGTGTTTTGGGAGAAGGAAGTATTGTGTTACCCCGAAGAAGGCATCAATAGGATGTGTTTAATATCTGTCTTCTCTACCTCAAAAGTCAACTGGATTAAAATTGAGTGGGGAAGATGGAGAATTCAGCAGTTGGAACCTAAGCACAGTACCAGGTAGAGCTTTGGATGCTTGCCCAGAAATTGCTAAGAAGAAGAAAAAATAAATTAATTAAATTGAATCAGGTTGGGCAGACTGGATGGACCATTCAGGTTTTTTTTTCTGCCGTCATCTACTATGTTACTATGACTTTAAAGACAATACTATTTCAGCAGGCATTGGGTGTGTTTCCAGCTGATGAACAAGATCAAATAATATTTTGGAGTACGCTGTTTTTACTTTAACCCCCTTTTTTACGAATGCATAGCGTGGGTTTTAGCGCCGGCAGTGGCGGTAACTGCTCCGACGCTCATAGGAATTCTATGAGCATCGGAACAGTTACCGGCGCTAAAACCCACACTATGCATTTGAAAAAGAGAGGGTAAGTTAGGTATGAGTTTTAGAACTGCATTTAAGTATTTTTTTCATGATTTTAACTTATTTAATTTAATTTATTTAAAATGTGTAACCCACTGTATTCCAAAGCAGTGAAATAAAGACTTATGTAATAATTAAAACCAAACAAACAAACAAATTTTATGTTAATATTTGTTTATAGTTTGAACTGTGTTTTATATATTTTGTTCAATGTTTCTACCAAATGTTATGTTTGTAAATCTACGTAGAATATTTAAGATAGTGCAGAATAGAAGTCTTTTTCAATAAACAACAACAAACAATAAACCTAATCATCACATAACAACAAATAGAATACAATCAGGCACTGATTTATTCGAGGTTATACTAGTTCATTATGCCTCTATATCAGTGATTCCCAACCCTGTCCTGGAGGAACACCAGGCCAATCGGGTTTTCAGGCTAGCCCTAATGAATATGCATGAGAGAGATTTGCATATGATGGAAGTGATAGGCATGCAAATTTGCTTCATGCATATTCATTAGGGCTAGCCTGAAAACCCGATTGGCCTGGTGTTCCTCCAGGACAGGGTTGGGAACCACTGCTCTATATTACATGATCCCTCTTTCCCATAGGTTTTGCTATAGGGGTCCCGTCCCCCCCCCCAAAAAAAAAAAATTACCTTGCCACCCCAAACAAAATCAGTGCGGGTCATAGGTTTCACTACAGGGTGGTAAGTGCGACCCCAATTTCAGGTGGTTCGGGATCCTCTAGGTGCCCTCTCCCCAACATCTGACATCTCTTCTTCTTTCCTGTGAGTACTGACATTTTCTCTCTAGTCTCTTCCCCCCTCTTGGTCTGTCAACCTTCCAATAGGTTACCAATTACTTATTGGGAAATGAACTTCAAAATGATCATGAAACTGTATGCATCTCTAAAGCAGGCTCAACAAATTCAGCTGCGGCAAGATTCTAAAATGTCCAACATGTGAACAGCCAGGGCCTATGCTTTACTCTACACTACACAATGAGAGAGTTGACCCTGATCCCTCCACCAAAGAAGACACAACCAAAAACAAAAAACTTGTGGAGAGTTGATGTCCAAGATAAAGGCTTTATTAGAACAAATAAATAATCCACATAAAAATGTCTAGGGCCTGAACCACTGGAAACATATGGACCAAACACAGTCTGTGTTTTGACATGATTGTCTTCCTCAGGGGTCCCTATAGGTCCTATAAGCAGGCTTGTGGATTAAATAATAAAAATGATAACGTCTGCGCTACTGAGTACATCTCACCAGTACAGAGGTTATCGTTTTTATTATTTAATCCACAAGCCTGCTTATAGGACCTATAGGGACCCCTGAGGAAGACAATCATGTCGAAACACGGACCATGTTGGGCTCATATCTTACTCTACACTACATCAGTTAAAGAAGGGCTAGATCCTATTTTTTTCATCAACATTACTGGTTACTGATCCAGTCAATTATTTTGTTGCCACTAGACTATTGTGTGAATTTATGGCTTAACTTCCTAGTTATTAGCTAATCAGTGGCATCAGTTTTTTTAAGCTCAATCCTATCTATATATTATGCTCCTATGTGAGATTTGTACCTTTAAACCTATGAATTCATATTATCAGCATAGCTTCAGTGTGTTCTGTAACATGAATCTATTTATACACTTGAGACATGTACACTTGAGATTTGTACACTTGAAACATTTATACACTTGAGACATGAAATAAATGCATTTCTGGTTTTATTTCTACAGTGTTGAAGTACTTGCTGGCCCTTGCTGTGACTGGTGGGGATCCCCAAGCTCCGCCAGCAGAGGACCTCCTCTAGAGACGGCCAGAACTCCCCTCCACCAAGCGCAGCAGTCGCTGGCAGCATCCATGAGCCACTGAGGTACCAGCATCTGTGACTCAGGGACGCTACTGCTGCCTGCCAAGCTTGGCAAAAGGGACCCCCGGCCAACTGCAGAGGAAATCCTCAGCTGACAGCTTGAGGGTCTTCATCAGCTGAATATTTATATTTTATATTTACATTAGAGGCTCTGGTAGAAACCCATTTACAAAGTATGTATTCTTCCCAATTAATATTTCCAAATTAATAAAGTGTCTTTGTTTATTTGTAAATGGGTCTCTTCCAGAGCCTTTAATTCAGTAGCATAATTAAATGAAATAACTACTTCTGAAATGTATATGGATGGACGGGTTTGATTCCAGCAGGGACGGGTAGGGACGGGGGTTGATTTCTGGCCCCGCGCAACTCTCTAGTCGGGAATTTACTATCTTAAACCAGCACTGGTAAATGGTTCAGACCATATAAGGTAAGTGTTGCCTATCTTCAGTTTCAAAAAACAGCTAGAATTAGGAGTAATTGTTACTAACTTGAATTCTTTAAAAGCTATAAGAGTTGAAACATTGTTACCTGAATTGTCACATTGTTCATCGGTATAGGCGCACACACTTTTGCAGTTCATAAAGAGTATAGTATAAGGGAGGGGAAGGAGGGACGGGCTCACATGATTAAAACAAGGTTACAGGATGTGGGCCTGTAATAATATATAAATTATAAGAGGTCCTATGATCTGACCCTTTGTATTATGATATGCCTGCCCTCTATTTAGATGTGTTTGGAGAGAGCATATTAGATAAATACGCTGGTGAAAAGTTTTTGAATGAAAGTGCTATTATTCGAAGGAACAAGTCCTTTTGGCTCTTTGTTAAGGATTTAAAGGCATTGAATAGTTTTTTTTTGATCATCCTTATTACCCCATTTAACAGTACAGATCCCTACAGGTCACCAAAAATAATGAAATAATTATCTGACATCACCAAATTATGCAAAACATAAAAAGAATACCTAGTAAGAAATGAACAAAGCAAACATAAAACCATTTCTCTAGGGCCAATGTCTTCCAGATGGGACACCTGGAGATCATAATCTACCAAATCGAAAGCTAATGAAATAATACGAGCAACTTTACCGCTATTGAGAAATCCATATAACTCACAGAGTAGCTGTACCAGCTGTAATATAAAGGTTTCAAAAACAAACTGACAAGGATGTAGATTTTTCTAGTCGGCAAAATTCTTTAACTGGACAAAACCTACCTTTTCTGCAAGCGTAGCAAAAAAAAAAATATGGTAATTTAGATACCAACTTATAATTTTCTACTTGAGACAATCTAAATTGAGTTTCTTCAATTATTACCTTGCTAAAGCAATCTTCCATTGAGAAAGAAAGATTTTATTTACAAGCTCTTAAAACACTGTTGGTGACAAAATTATTTACCATATATACTCAAATATAAGTCCATCTGAATATGTCGAGACCCCCCCCATTCCACCCCCCCCCCAAAAAAAGGAGGGAAAATGGTTGACTTGAATATAAGATGGGGGGCTTAATATTCAAGTGTCCTGCCCTGCCAGGATCTGCTTCCAGCGCCCCCTCCCTCACTACCTCCCCTGTCAGGTTCTGCACCCAGACCCCCTCAGTCCCTGCCCTGCCAGACTCTGCAACCAGTCCCCCCTCACTCCCTGTCAGGCTCTGCACCCTATCCCCCATCCTCCCTCTCTCAATGTCCTGTACCATCTCCCTCCCTCCCGATGTCTTGCAGGCACCCACCGGGCCTGCCATGGGACCCAGTGGTTTAGTGGTGGGCTGAGATATGAGGAATCCCGTCTCCCATCCAAGCCAAATCAAAAAAAAACCTGCGTAACCTCCCCCCCCCCCCATCTTCCCTGAATACCCCCAGACTCCTGGGTGGCCTAGCAATGAGCAGGATAGGAGGAATCCCTTCTGTCTCCTGTGCCTGCCGAAATTGACAACCATACCTCCCCCTTGTAACTTTCAGCCTCGAACAGAGCAGGAGGGCAGGAAGATCGCTTCTGCTCCGTGCACCGGCTGGCTACCAGGGACCTGAAAGCTACTTGGGGGAGGTGACAGGGAGGTGTGGTTGTCAATTTCGGCAGGCACAGGAGGCAGAAAGGATTCCTCCTGTCCCGCCCATAGTAAGGAGTTGGGGGGTGTGGGGTTGTGCAGGGAAGGCAGGAGGTTTTGGGTTCAGCTGGAACAGGAGACAGGGGGGGGGTCCCTCATGTCCCATCCCACCACTAGACCACCGGGTCTTGCAGCAGGCCCTGTGGAGTCCTGCAATAGATCCAGGAGAGGGTTGGGTAGGCAATGGCCCATATATAAGCCAAGACCCCCATTTTTAGGCTTATACATTGGATTCGAGAAACTAATGAAATACTAAAAATAAATGAAAAACTTGAGCAGATCAGGACTAAACGAAAATATGTTAGCACTAAATATGGCCAAAACTAAAACTTTGTTATTTCCATGGAAGGAAAGATTAAACTTAATCAGTCCAATGGTCATTAACAATAGTCCCTTACAATAAGTAACCTCATAAAAATTCTGGGAGTCATCTTTAATAAGAAATTCTCACATCATGAGCATATCAGTAACGTAGACACCTATCAAAATGTAACAGAATATAAATATAAGAAACGGAGGCGGAAAGTGAGTTACAGAAAAGTTAAAATCTTAATTTATCATCTGCCGGATGAGTGGAATCCAAACAAACGGGATGGGGATATTTGGGATTCAAATAATAATAACAGTGAGGAGGATATATGTGTTGAAGGAGAACAGGCAGAAAGTTTAGAAGCAGAGCCTGTGAGGAGACAAAGATTACAGGGAAGTCTGCAAACAGGAGAAAATCTAACTAGACATAATGTTATGGAGGATGTTACTCCACATGAAATCATGGATACGATGGCACGCTTTACACAGCAGCCTGGGGAACCACTAATACAATGGGTAATTCGGGTGCAGGAGTTGGGCGCAGCAGGGATTATGTGGGATGCCACAGATGCCCCTAAATTTGTTCAAATTAGTCAAGAAGTAGCAGTACAAAATGCGTTACGGGAGGATCCTTATCCTGCAAAAAATGCCCAATGGTCTTTATTAGAGATAATTAGTAGGGGTGTCACGAAGCGATATCCACTTGAATCTGATTGGCCCTCAAATGATAAAATTTGGTATACATTAAAAGATGCTCAAATGAAAATTAAGGAGGAGACTATGAAGGTAGCCTTAGTAATAGGTCACACTGACATATATATGTCATTACCTTTTACTGTGTCCATGAGAAATAAAATTATTAAGTATGCTGCACCAGCATACAAACAGGTAATGATAACTTTGTTGATCAATCAAATAGACAGGACTATTTTGGAAGCCTTAGAAGCGGTCCGACAGTTAGGAGATTGGGGGGACTGGGGACCTCAAAATACTTTTGATAAAAAGAGAAAAGGACAATCCAATTCAAACAGGGCTAATCGGGTGTCTCGGAGGAATATGTTTTTGAAATTAATAAAAGATGGTGTAGAGGGGGAAGAATACAAGGACATTAGGGGAAATGTACAAAAATAGAGGACTGGGAAAGAAATCTATGTCTCAAGCACAAATGAACAAAGGAGAGAGGGAGGATATTTTGGTGCCAACGGCTCCCCCTGAGGAAACTGCTTCCATTCTTTATCCTGATTTAAAAGGGTGGAAGTGTTGGGAGGATCAATAATGTGAATGCCGAGCCTCAGTGTTTGCCTGGACCAAATTAGAACAGCGTCCGCAGGTAGAGATAAATATTTAGTAGAAATCTGGGGAGCAAAAGGTACAAGCTGTAGTGGACACTGGGGTGGAAGAATATAAATATCAGGATTGGGGGGAAAATTATACAAGCAGGAAGAAAAAAAATTTTTTTTTCAAATTTTAAACTTGGACAATTACCAATTTGGGAATATACTGTATTAATCTATGGGATTCCTTAAAATATAATAGGGCTAGATATCCAAAAAGGGTTAACATTACAGCTTTCCGATGGAATCTATAGTTTTGGTAAATTGCCAGACATTCCTAAGAGATCAGTAGTGGTGGGGAAACCAATAGTAGTACCGATCTCTACAAAAATTGTAAACATGAACCAATGCATTTTTACTATTCCTATAGTGGAGCAATGTCCAGAACGATTTGCATTCACTTGGCAAGGGAGGCAATATACATCTACCAGACTACCACAAAAATACTTACATAGTCCCACTTTCTATCACAAGATTATAGCAGAAAGTGGGCAAAAGGATGCCGAGAGGTGATAGAGAAAGTTAAACAGAAAATTGTAAACTTCCCTTCTCCCCAAAGTAAAAAACAGACTTGGGCCTTTTTGGATTCTGGAGGCAACATATTTCACATCTGGGGTAACATATGGGGTAGGTTGGACAATAAAAAAGTAAAAATATTGCTAAGTGACCTTTATAATGTATAAAGTTTTGTTAGATAGTATAAGGAAGTTGCACTCCAAGTAATTTTGCAAATGTGTCTTTTATCTCAAACACTAACATTGTGAACCACTGTACCTGCACGTAAACCTCTCTTGTATATTTTATAGATTAAAACTTCCCTGCTTGCATTCTCTTACGATTGTGTGACAGAGCTTTGAAATGGAAAAAAAATAGAAAACAAGACCAGTAAAACTATATAGAGCAATTAACTTAAGTTTCTATCTCTCTTTCTTTTAGAAGCTTATTATCCACACATGGTCTGGAGAACCAATTTCACTGTGCCACATTTAAAATACTTCCAGCACTGTGACCTGATAGTGGGAATCCAATGGATACCAAATTTGTTTATGACTCTTTTGATTAATAGTGTGCTTATTTACAGATTAAATTCAACCCTGAATCATTACCGATGGAAGAAAGCATGCTGGAGCTCTGTGTTTGTCTGTTTCTGTTATGTGTTGTCTGTTTTAGCTTATGTGGTACCCCAACATTGCACATTGGCCATTTCCAGAGTTTATTCCACCCCTTCTATTAGTCCAAATGGTACCATATCCCTTTCCAAAAAAAAAAAAAAAAGATTCCCCCACATACAAGAAAGTATCTTATGAAAACCATGCTCACAATGATTTTATGCTATGGCTCACAGGTAATCGAGGCCAGCAGCGTGCCAGATAGCACAGTTACTTACCGTAACAGGTGTTATCCAGGGACAGCAGGCAGATATTCTTGACTGATGGGTGACGGCACCGACGGAGCCCCAGTACGGACAATTTTAGAGTGATTGCACTCTAAGAACTTGGAAAGTTCTAGCAGGCCGCACCGCGCACGCGCGAGTGCCTTCCCGCCCGACGGAGGCACGCGGTCCCCAGTTAGGATAAGCCAGCTAAGAAGCCAACCCGGGGAGGTGGGTGGGACGCAAGAATATCTGCCTGCTGTCCCTGGATAACACCTGTTACGGTAAGTAACTGTGCTTTATCCCAAGACAAGCAGGCAGCATATTCTTGACTGATGGGTGACCTCCAAGCTAACAAAAAGAGAGATGGTGGGAAGGTTGGCCATTAGGAAAACAAATTTTGCAAAACAGATTGGCCGAAGTGACCATCCCGTCTGGAGAATGCGTCCAGACAATAGTGAGATGTAAAAGTATGAACTGAGGACCAAGTAGCAGCCTTGCAGATTTCCTCAATAGGTGTGGAACGGAGGAAAGCCACAGATGCTGCCATGGCTCGAACTCTATGGGCTGTGACAGAACCTTCCAGTGTCAGTCCGGTCTGAGCATAACAGAAAGAAATGCACGCTGTGAGCCAATTGGACAGCGTACGTTTAGAAACAGGATGTCCCAATTTATTCGGATCAAAGGACAGAAAGAGTTGAGGGAATGATCTGTGGGGCTTAGTACGGTCTAAATAGTAAGCTAAAGCCCGCTTACAGTCCAAAGTATGCAGAGCCTGTTCTCCAGAATGAGAGTGAGGTTTCGGAAAGAAGACAGGCAGAACAATGGATTGGTTGAGATGGAATTCAGAGACAACCTTAGGGAGAAACTTTGGATGTGTACGCAGAACCACCTTGACATGATGAAAGACGGTAAAAGGTGGGTCTGCTACTAGTGCATGGAGCTCACTGACCCTCCTGGCAGAGGTGAGAGCAATCAGGAAGAGAACCTTCCAAGTGAGAAATTTGAAAGAAGCCGTGGCCAAAGGTTCAAACGGAGGCTTCATTAAGGCTGAGAGAACCACATTAAGATCCCAGATCACAGGAGGTGCTTTAAGAGGTGGTTTCACATTGAAAAGACCTCGCATGAATCTGGAGACCAAGGGATGAGCTGAAAGGAGTTTCCCATGGACTGGCTCATGAAAAGCAGCAATAGCACTGAGGTGCACTCTGATGGAAGTAGACTTGAGACCAGAGTCAGACAAAGAAAGAAGGTAATCCAACAAGGTCTCCACAGCAAGGGACGTAGGATTATGATGATGAAGAAGACACCAGGAAGAAAACCGTGTCCACTTCTGATGGTAACATTGCAGAGTGGCAGGTTTCCTGGAGGCATCCAAAACAGAACGAACGGACTGAGACAAAAGAGTATCATTCGAAGTCAGCCCGAGAGATACCAGGCTGTCAGGTGCAGAGACTGGAGGTTGGGATGCAGAAGGGTCTCCTGATGCTGTGTAAGCAGAGAAGGAAATTGTGGAAGTAGAATAGGTTCCCTGGAACTGAGTTGAAGTAGAAGGGAGAACCAATGTTGCCTGGGCCACCGTGGCGCAATCAGAATCATGGTGGCCTGTTCCCTCTTGAGCTTGAACAAGGTCCGGAGCATGAGAGGCAGAGGAGGGAAAGCATACAGGAAGAGATTGGACCAATCCAGGAGAAATGCATCCGCTGCCAGACGGTGAGGAGAGTAGAGTCTGGAGCAGAAGTGGGGCAGCTGATGATTGTGAGGAGCTGCAAAGAGGTCTATCTGAGGAGTGCCCCAATGAGCGAAGATGGACTGTAGAGTGAAAGGATCGAGTGTCCACTCGTGAGGCTGGAGAATTCTGCTGAGCTTGTCCGCTAAGGAATTCTGTTCTCCCTGAATGTAGATAGCTTTCAGGAATAGATGGTGATCTGTAGCCCAAGCCCAAATCCTCTGGGCTTCCTGGCACAAGAGGCGAGAGCCTGTCCCACCCTGCTTGTTGATGTAGTACATCGCAACTTGATTGTCTGTGCACAGCAGGAGGACCTGAGGAAAGAGAAGATGTTGGAAGGCCTTGAGGGCATAAAACATCGCTCTGAGTTCCAGGAAGTTGATGTGATGTTTCATTTCCTGGGCTGTCCAAAGTCCTTGAGTTTGGAATTCATTCAAATGAGCTCCCCAGGCATAAGGGGAGGCGTCGGTGGTGATGACAAGTTGATGAGGAGGTAGATGGAACAAAAGACCTCTGGAGAGATTTGAGGATATCAACCACCATTGTAGAGACTGACGAAGAGATGATGTCACAGATATGTGTCGTGAGCAAGGATCCGTCGCTTGGGACCACTGGGTCACTAGGGTCCATTGAGGAGTGCGCAGGTGGAGACGTGCGAAGGGTGTGACATGAACTGTGGAGGCCATGTGACCCAAGAGTATCATCATTTGCTTGGCAGAGATGGAGCGTTGATGAAGCACCTGCTGACACAGAGATTGGAGAGTGTGAAGACGGTTGGACGGCAGAAATGCTCTCATGAGGACTGTGTCCAGCACCGCTCCAATGAATTGAAGTCTCTGAGTGGGGATGAGATGAGATTTGGGTAGATTGATCTTGAACCCCAGAAGTTGTAGAAACAAGATGGTCTGGTTGGTGGCTTGGAGTACTGTCTGAGAAGAATTGGCCTTTATCAACCAATCGTCCAGGTAAGGAAACACCTGAAGGTGGTGGGAACGTAGAAAGGCAGCCACCACAATCAGACATTTGGTGAACACTCTTGGAGAGGAGGCAAGACCGAAGGGTAGCACCTTGTATTGGTAATGACAATGGTTGATCATGAAGCGGAGGTACTGTCTGGAGGCCAGATTGACCGGTATGTGAGTGTATGCTTCTTTGAGATCTAGGGAACATAGCCAGTCGCCTTGATTGAGAAGAGGATAAAGAGTAGCCAGAGAAAGCATCTTGAATTTCTCTTTTACCAAGCGAAGATCTAAAATGGGTCTGAGATCTCCTGTTTTTTTGGGAACTAGAAAGTAACGGGAGTAGAATCCCTGCCCCTTTTGATCTAGAGGAACTTCCTCTATGGCGTTCAGAAGAAAGAGGGATTGAACCTCTTGAAGAAGGAGGGAAGACTGAGGAGTGTTCAAAGAAGACTCTCTTGGCAGACTTTGGGCAGGAAGAGTCTGGAAATTGAGAGAGTAGCCGTGGCGGATGATGTTGAGGACCCACTGATCCAAGGTGATGATTTCCCAACGGCTTATGAAATGAGTAAGGCGTCCTCCAATGGGCTGCGGAAGATGGGCAGAAGGAGGGAGACTGGCTATGTCCTGGAGAACCAAGTCAAAAGGGTTGAGTTGATTTCTGTGAAGGGGGAGGTTTCATCTGCTGTTGCTGCTGTGCTGGTCTAGCAGCTTGCCTCTGTTGTTGCCTCTGACGCCTGGGTTGTTGCTGGGCCTGAGGTAAAGGACGAGCCACAAATCTACGTTGATAGGCCGATTGCTGGCGAAAAGGCCTGGTAGGTGGGGTCTTCTTCTTTGTCTTAAGGAGAGTGTCCCATCGAGTCTCATGAGCTGAGAGTTTCTGAGTAGTGGAGTCCATGGATTCTCCAAACAGCTCATCCCCCAAACAAGGTGCATTGGCCAGTCGATCTTGATGATTGACATCGAGTTCTGAAACTCTGAGCCAGGCCAGTCGTCGCATAGCCACCGACATAGCCGTGGCCCTAGAGGTCAGCTCAAAGGTGTCATAGATTGATCTGACCATGAACTTGCGCAGTTGTAAGAGCGATGAAGAAGTTTGGCGAAAGGCGGATCTTTTACGGTCAGGAAGGTATTTCTCAAAAGATGACAAAGTCTGAATGAGATGCTTAAGGTAAAAAGAAAAATGGAAAGCATAGTTCCCTGATCTATTTGCTAGCATCGCATTTTGATACAACCTCTTGCCAAACTTATCCATGGCCTTACCTTCTCTGCCAGGAGGGACAGAAGCGTATACACTAGCCCCCGTGGATTTCTTTAAAGTAGATTCCACCAGTAAAGACTCATGGGGGAGTTGCGGCTTGTCAAAGCCTGGAATAGGTATGACCTTATATAAGGAGTCCAGTTTGCGGGGAGCTCCTGGGATGGTCAAGGGTGTCTCTAGATTTTTGTAAAATGTCTCTCTTAATATGTCATGGAGAGGCAGTTTGAGAAATTCCCTTGGAGGCTGGTCAAAGTCCAGAGCATCTAGAAATGCCTTGGATTTTTTGGATTCAGCCTCCAAGGGAATAGAGAGAGAGTCACACATCTCTTTGAGAAAAGAGGTAAAAGAGGTTGAATCAGGTTTAGAGGAGGGATCTAAACCAGAAGGATCCTCTTCCCCTGATGAACACTCTCCCTTCGAGAGGAGAGGGTCCTCCGAATCACTCCACAGATCAGGGTCCCTCACCTGAAAACTGTGGTCCCGGGAGTCCGGTGTGGAGGGTTCTAGGTGTCGAGGTTTATGCATCGACTTACCAGACCTCTGTGAAACGGTACCGGGAGATGTTAGAGGCTGTGTCGGCGCCGAGGTTTGAACAGCCTGGTGTAAGGATCTCGGTTCCGGCACTAAGACCGGAATTGATACCGAGGAAGTGGTATGCATCGGTACCGACAAAGTGGATGCCGATAAAGGAGGTTGCTCCACTGCCGGTACCGGCGGCTCAGACCGGACCGGGACTGGAAGGCTCGGTGTCAAAAGAGCAGGGAGCTGCTGTTGGAGTTGTTCTTTGAGCTGGACCTGCAGGACGGCGGCAATGCGCTCGTCCAGTGAAGGCACCGGTACCGCTTTTTTCTTCTGCGGTACCTTGGGTGCTGCTCTACACTCCGAAGAGGAACCCGATGTCGAGGAGCTAACCTCAATCGGAGCGGAGCGCTTCCGTGGGCGCCTCGAGGTCGGCAGGATTGGGCTCGCTGGCACTGAGACCGGAGGGCGCTCCAGCGGGGAAGGCTTCTTAGCCGGCTTACCTGAGGGATGCGGCATCGCGCGGTGTCGATGAAGTAGGTGCCGACTGCGTCGGGGCCGAAGCCGGAACCGGTGCCGCTGAATCCGACATCTCGGTACCAAATAATAATCGCTGTTGGATTTGGCGATTTTTTTAAAGTTCTCTTTTTAAGAGTGGTACAGTGGGTGCAGGTGGACGCTCGATGGTCAGGACCAAGACACTGTAGATACCAGTTGTGCGGGTCTGTGAGTGAAATTGGTCGAGCGCACCGCTGGCACTTCTTAAACCCGGGTTGAGGGGGCATGAAGGTAAAAACGGCTTCAGCCAAATCGAAGGCCGAGGCCTCGATGGTGGCAACAGGCCCCGCTGGGGCGAAACCGAAAAAATGAAAGAAAAACAAATTAAGTTTTTTTTTTTGTTTTTTTTTAACAAAGAAAAGAAAATAAAATGAGGGAAACAATATTTCCCAACGAGTTTACGTGAGCGGGAAGGCGAAAGAGAAAAAAGTTTTCAACAGCCGTTGAAAAGTGCGTCTTCTTAGCTCCGCGGAAACTAAGAAACTGGGGACCGCGCGCCTCCGTTGGGCAGGAAGGCACTCGCGCGTGCGCGGTGCTGCCTGCTAGAACTTTCCAAGTTCTTAGAGTGCAATCACTCTAAAATTGTCCGTACCGGGGCTCCGTCGGTGCCGTCACCCATCAGTCAAGAATATGCTGCCTGCTTGTCCTGGGATAATATAAGAATAAATGGGACGCCCATGTGGGATCCCTACGTGGGTCAGGGCAAAACATTGGCTAATCTTAAGGGGAGGGTCTATAGAGTGGGCAGACTTGATGGGCCTTGGCCCTTTTCTGCCGTCATCTTTCTATGTTTCTATACAGCCCAATCATATTTTAGTTAGGGGTTATATTATAAGAGTATATCTGAAGAGAAAAAATTAGAAAGCTTTATACCTGGTAAAATGGTGCTCATTGGTATTTGATATTTGCTAAATAAAATAAAAAATGGTCTCTCTTTATTTAACTTACCAGGTATAAGTGCAGTGCACATCTCTGACATAAGTTATTTTGGTATTACATTCTGTACATGTGTATGGTCTCTCTTAAATGACATAATAATTATGTCCAGAACATAAAAAGGTGTATTTTCTGAATGTCCTACAGAATACCTTTAAGTGCATTAGTGTTGTTTCTCTCATCTCACACAAATACTACCTTACACACAAGTATTGTGTCACATGTTATCACCTTCTGTACATAAAGTGGTTTTTCTCCTTTTTCTCTTATCTTCTCTTTTACCACTAGGGGTGTTTATTGTAACTAAAGCATTGAAGCTAAACAGTCATGATGAAATATTTTCCTTGGAAAATCACGTACTGGGAAATGTTATTCCATATAGACTTTCACCCTTTTGTGATAAAATTGGTCAGCTCTGCTCTCTTATTCTTATGATTTGGCTAACATGCTGGGTTAAGAGAAAATTTCACCAGATCGAGAAGATGATGACACGCAACCAGACATACAGTATCGTGCCATGACGCTATTATGTGGCACCGACTTGGGAATAGAAGTGAGCCTATATCCTGCCACTTCACATTAGGGCTGGTCTCTGGGGGTGGTGCACGTGAATCTTACGTGAGTGAAGGCATGTGAGTGGCATAGCAAGCCTATTGAAACTGGAGCATAGCCAGACCCTAACCAAAGCTGCTAAGAAAAAACGGGATACCAGATAACTGCAGTGATCAATGGTGAATATGAAGCTACCCTAAATGTATGTAAGCCATGAGTAAGAGCACAAATATAATATTAATAAGATTATTAATTTCCATGATTCCCGATACGTGATACTTTCAAGTAAAAGGCATAATTAGCAAGAAATATTAGAAAATGCAAACATACCAGTTGAGAATATAAGGAAGTAATTTATGAATGGAAAATTAATTTTACCTAAATGAAGAACCTGAGGTATAGTAAATACTATTGTTTCTGAAATACTGGCTGGCAAACAAACATATTTTGGCTCCAGAGTAGCAGATGTATTTAGATGGGAAGGGGAATGGGTACCAAATACTGTACATAATCATGAACTAACACTAAGACATGATCAGTTAATGTTACCTGTCGTCATTGATAACTGTGTTTTGTTTTTATGGATTTAAAACCACATCACATTCTGTACCTTTAGATAGAAAATGGTATAATTTGAAATGAAACAATGTGTCCTTTTACGGTGATGCCTTTGACATTGGAACCCCAATGAGGGTTTCCCACTTATCATGGGCAACAAATAAATGAACAAAATAAAACAAACGTGTCATTCTTTGACAATTTGTGCCAATGGACCATTCCACTGCAAGGTTATACCTTTATACAAGAAATATCACATAAAAATGTTTTTGTTGCTAGCAGTACTGTTAAACTTGTGATTCATGCTATTCAAGCTTCCTTTTTCAGTATGTGTATATCAAATGTAAATATTAATTTTTCTTTTGCCGATGTATTTTATTGCCATCTATAAAGAAAGCCATGCAAAATATAGCAATCCTAAATAAAGCAAATCAGAAATGTACTTGCATTCTATGACAGATCACATTGAAGCTACCACTGCACACCCTTGGTGGAATGCTTTTACTAGAGGGAGGACTACGGCACAAAAGGTGTTTCTTCATTCCTTAATCTATATTTGTTTAGTTATTCTTATGTTAACATTTCTTAATTGTGGGTTTACCTATTGTGTAAACAAACGGACACTCTCTCCCTTTATTCAGATGACTTTTTATTCGGAGGTACAGACTTAAGGATCCAGGGGTGGACTGTTATGCCTAGGGCCCGGGGGTAAATGAACTCAGCATACTACGTGACATGTCTCCTCAAGTCTGCTTATCTAACCTCCTTAACCTTAGTGTTACCTTGACAACATCAAAGGGATAGTGAAGACAGATGGTAAACCAGTCTCTGCAAACACCTCATTCATAACCTCAAAAGGACAGTAAAGTCTGTTTATCTGACATCCTGACCTCCTTGATCTTCAAAGGACAGTAAAGACGGATGGTAAACCAGTCTCTGTAACACCTCCTGCATAACATCAAAGTCTGCTTCTCTGACTTCCTTTTGCCTGCGTGTCTCTCAATGGGAAACCGGGCTCTGTAACACCTCCTGCATAACATCAAAGTCTGCTTCTCTGACTTCCTTTTGCCTGCGTGTCGCCCGATAGCATCAAAGGGACACCGATCTCTGCAAACACCTCCTTAACCTAGGTGTTGTCAAAACAGAGAACAAAAGAGCAAGACCAGCTGTTTATGCTTTACTAAGAACCCAGCAGCTTTTCCAGCTTTTCACCCAATATAAAAGACGGGACTTGCCTCTAACCTGAGAATCCATGACGTCTGGAGGGAGAATCCACGATGTCTAAAGGGACAGTCCTTTGGTCCACCCATCTATCAATTGCAAGGATTCCAAATTGTGAAGATGGTCGTTGTATGGGACAAGGTGATGCTATTTTATATTTAATTCTAATATATGTATAATAAAGTGTTATTGATTATGCTTTATATTGTCTGTGTGCTTTTCTGAGTGTCACTGATCATCCCATTTGACAGAAATAAGTGGCAGGACAACCAGCAATTATTACCTTTGTTAAAAATAATTGGGACAAGACACTTGAAGATCTTTTCTGTCACAGCTCCACAGCTTCCCTTAGAACTAAAAACATAAGATTAGCCTTACTGGGTCAGACCAACGGTCCATCAAGCCAAATAGCCCATTCTCACGGTGGCCAATCCAGGTCACTAGTACCTGACCAAAAACACAAGGAGTAGCAATATTCCATACTACCAATCCAGGGCAAGCAGTGGCTTCCCCCATGCCTTTCTCAATAACAGACTATGGACTTTTCCTCTAGGAACTTGTCTATACCTTTCTTAAAATCAGCTATGTTATCCGCTTTTCCCACAACCTCTGGCAACGCGTTCCAGAGCTTAACTATTATCTGAGTGAAAAAAAATTTCCTCCTATTGGTTTTAAAAGTATTTCTGTGTAACTTCATCGAGTGTCCCCTAGTCTTTGTAATTTTTGATGGTGTGAAAAATCGATCCACTTGTACCCGTTCTACTCCAATCATATCTTCCCTCAGCCATCTCTTTTCCAAGCTGAAGAGCCATAACCGTTTCAGTCTTTCCTCATACGAGAGGAGTTCCATCCTCTTTACCATCTTCGTCGCTCTTCTTTGAACCACTATATCTTTCTTTAGACAAGGAGACCAGAATTGAAAGCAATACTCCAAATGAGATCACACCATGGAGCGATAGAGGGGCATTATAACATTCTTAGTCTTGTTAACAATCCCTTTTTTAATAATTCCTAGCATCCTGCAGCGGCGGTTAAGAAAGCAAATCGAATGTTAGGAATTATCAGGAAAGGAATGGAAAACAAAGATGAAAATGTTAAAATGCCCTTGTATCACTCTCTGTTATGACTGCACCTTGAATACTGTGTGCAATTCTGTTCGCCGTATCTCAAAAAAGATATAACGGCGCTAGAAAAGGTTCAAAGAAGAGCGACTAAGATGATAAAGGGGATGGAACTCCTCTCGTATGAGGAAAGACTAAAAAGTTTAGGGCTCTTCAGCTTGGAAAAGAGACGGCTGAGGGGAGATATGATTGAAGTCTACAAAATCCTGAGAGGAGTAGAACGGGTGCAAGTGGATTGATTTTTCACTATGTCAAAAATTACAATATCTATTTCAGGTTTTTCAACACCAAACACGTCTTTAGAGGTGAATTATCTCCTAATGTTCTATCCATCCCCCTCCATTTTTTTACATTTTATTTTAACTTGATGTATTTTTTACCACCTCTTGTACCTCCCTCCCCTGTCATGTTAGTCTTGTACGATATCTGTAACTTCCCCCCCTCCTCTACATTTAATTGTTATGTGGTTGCTATTTTTACTTCTGTTTTTAAATATTTTTATTGATTATAAACTGTCTAGATCAGGGGTGCCCACACTTTTTGGACTCGCGAGCTACTTTTAAAATGACCAAGTCAAAATGATCTACCAACATTAAAATTTAAAAAAAACACAACGCACAATGTACGCATAGAATTGTTAATTATCATTCCTATTCCGGGGTTTTTTCAAAGAGGTCAAAGCAGATGACTCTATGCACTGTCACCTCAGTAACAACCATACAAAAATAGACAAATATCCACCCCCTCCCTTTTTACTAAACCACAATAGCAGTTTTTAGCGCAGGGAGCTGCGCTGAATGCCCAGCGCTGCTCTCGACGCTCATAGGCTCCCTAGGCTCATAGGCTCCACTATTGCGGTTTAGTAAAAGGGGACCATATTGTAAAATATAGACAGCAGATATAAATTCAGATACATTTTGATCACTAAATTTAAAATAAAATAATTTTTCCTACCTTGTCTGGTGATTTCATGAGTCTCTAGTTGCACTTTCTTCTTCTGACTGTGCATCCAATCTTTCTTCCCTTCTTTCAGCCTGTATGCTTCCTCTCCTCCACACCTCATTCCCTCTCCCAACTTTTTCTTCCTCTCTCCCTGACCTTTCTTTCTTTCTCTCTTCATGCCCCCTTTCTTTTTTTCTGTTTCTCTTCTTTCCTTCTGTTTCCCTGCCTGCCCTCTTTCTTTCTTTCTCCCTGCCCTTCCCCAAGCCACTGCCACTGCCGCTGCCATCAGGGAACAGGACCCAAACGCCACCAATGGATAACAGGCCCCAAAGCCGACGCCGCCCCATGCTCTCTCTGCTTCGGGCCGATCAATCTTCCTCTCCCCGACATCAATTCTGCCGTCGGAGAGGAAGTTCCGCCCAGCCAGGCAACGATTGGCTGGCCCGAACTTCCTCTCCGACGGCAGAATTGACGTCGGGGAGAGGAAGATTGATCGGCCCAATAGATCGCCAAGGCAAAGTGAGTCCTGGATGATCGACTCACTTTGCCTTGGCGAGCTACCGGTCGATCGCGATCGACCTATTGGGCACCCCTGGTCTAGATAAATTTTGATGGATGGTATATCAAAGAAATAATAAACTTGAAACTTGAAATAAAGATTAGGGTACACTCGATGAAGTTACAGGGACATACTTTTAGAACCAATAGGAGGAAATTTTTTTTCACTCAGAGAATAGTTAAGCTCTGGAACACATTGCCAGAGGTTGTAGTATGAGCGAATAGCGTAGCTGGTTTTAAGAAAGGTTTGGACAATTTCCTGGAGGAAAAGTTTATAGTTTGTTATTGAGAAAGACACGGGGGAAGCCACTGCTTGCCCTGGATCGGTAGCATGGAATGTTGCTACTCCTTGGGTTTTGGCAGGTACTAAGGACCTGGACTGGCCACCGTGAGAGCAGACTACTGGGCTTCCTGGACCATTGGTCTGACCCACTAAGGCTATTCTTATGTTCTAGAATTAGAAAAGGTACAGAGAAGGGTGATGACAATGATAAAAGGAATGGAATAACTTCCCTATGAGGAAAGGCTAAAGCAGCTAGGGCTCTTCAGCATGGAGAAGAGATGACCCAAAGGAGATATGATTGAGGTCTATAAAATACTGAGTAGAGTAGAAAGGGTAGATGTGAATCGCTTCCTTACTCTTTCCAAAAATACTAGGACTAGGAGGGTATGAGATGAAGCTACTAAGTAGATTTAAAACAAACTGGAGAAAATATTTCTTCATATAACATGAAATTAAATTCTGGAATTCATTGCCAGAGAATGTGGTGAAATCAGTTAGTTTAGCAGGGTTTAAAAAAGGTTTAGATAATCCTAAAAGAGTTGGCTTGGGGATCAGCAGAATAAAATCTGTTTTACTTGGGATCTGGGTTGGCCACTGATAGAAACATGATACTGAGCTTGATGGACCTCCGGTCTCTCCCAGTATGGCATTTCTTATGTTCTTATGTGTATTTATTTCTTTATTTTTAAAATTTCTATACCATCTAGTTCTTAGGCGGTTTACAAGTATATCCACATACATAATGCCTAAAAACAATACAATAAAAAGACAAATCATCAACATTTAAGTTCACAGTTAATCCTCAATCAGGACAAATCAGACCCTATAAAAAAGCACTAACAAACAGTTGGGATTTGAGGAGTTTTCTGAAAGTTCCTCTATCAGCACATTTTCACCCCAGCACAACAAAAGGTCATTGCACAATTTTCGACATATTTTGGATTAACATTGGCTTTTAACAAAACAGGATTTTCAGAGCGAAACAATCTGTTAGGCTGGTAAATAGTCATCTTGCTCTTAAAATACTCTGGAATTACACCATACAAAAAAACTGATGATAAATCATTGCAGTCTTATACTGTACTCTAAATGCCACTGGCAGCCAGTGCAAACTTCTGAAACTAAGGTGTAATATGAGCATATTTTGGTGTTCCTGTAATCAGTCTGACTGCAGCATTGTGCACAATTTGCAATGCCCTATACCTTGCCTTAGTCACTCCAAGATACAGGGCATTGCAATAGTCATGCCTCGATAAGACCATTGCCTGCACTACAGTGCGGCAATCAAAGGATGCCGGCATCGGCTTCACTCGATACAATAAATGTATTTGTGCAAAACATATCTGCGCAGTCTTTGCCACTTGATAATTCATTGTAAGACCTGAATCAAGTCTAACTCTTAAGATGGTTATTGATTCTCTCACTTGGAGAACTGTATCCATTATGTTTAATTCCTTTGGCCACCTATCCAGATCTACTTTTCCAATCGACATTCAATTTCTTGCTTGCTTTAGTACAGTGGTGTCCAACCTTTTGGCTTCCCTGGGCCGCATTGGCTGAAAAAAATGTTGCTGGAGCCACACAAATGCGCAAACGCTGCAGCAAGACAGAGGAGGGATCAGGCAAGACGGTAAACACCCGGGGGCAGCAGAGGAAAACACTGCACCACCCTCAACCGGGGCCGCACAGCATACTTCACGGGGCCGCATGTGGCCCTCGGGCCGCAGGTTGGACACTCCTGCTTTAGTGTGAAATGCTGAATGTAAGCAAAGAGCTAAACCCCTCCCCTTTGTTTACATTTTTGATAGTTTTGATGTATTGCCACATACAAAGCAGATCCAATGATTGCAAACTTACATCTGTTATTCCATCTTTAAAAGTTTCGCTGTAAGTACTGTCTGGAGTGCTACGTTGGTCGTCTTTGAGGTAGTCTGTATGGCTTGCAATACTTGATATATCATATTGACTTTGTTCAAAAATAACTCCACGATGCTCCTCACTTCCTCCTCTGGAGTAGTGTGCTGTAGGAGCCATAAAAACTGGTGTGAACTCTTCCGCTTTCACCACTGTAATTCCTGAAGCAGAGATGGGTGTTGAACTTTCTGACACACTAGAGCTATAGGACTCTCTTTTGGAGGATTCCAAGTGTTCTGTGTTTAAAGACAGGTTCACAGGCACAGACTTCAAAACTTGTACTCTGTTCTCTCCTCCACTCAAATTACTTGGTGTGTCATTATTTCCAAGACAATTTCTGCGGAAAATTAATAAAAAATAAATTAATAAATAACACAAGTCCAACAAATAGACATTACTATGATAAACCAATAAGCACTAGGCACTATGAGGTGAATTTTCTAACGGGGCATATATTTTAAGCAATAAAGTATTCAACTACTTTGGTGGTTATTTTGGTAATTTACAAGTGGATGGGGCCAACAAATGTATGTAAATTATCTCTTTTTAAATACTGAATGGCACAGTCTGCATTTACATTACATTACATTAGGGATTTCTATTCCGCCTGTGCCATGCGGTTCTAGGCGGATTACAATATAGAAGATATCTGGGCATGTCCAGTAGAATTACATTACAGGATAAGAGTAAGTTACAGGAACCGTAAAGAATTATGATACTTCAATTTCACGGAAGATAATACATATCACAGAAGATAATACATATCACAGAAGATAATACATATCACCATAGATAATACATATCACAGAAGATAATACATATCAACTGAAACAAGTTAAGTCAGGTGGGGTGTAAAAGAATTACAGTAATTCTAGATCACAGACAAAGAGATACTATAGGTGGGTGTTTCCAAAGGCATTGATTGGGAACTCATTGGATGGTGGTTAGAGTGATGGGAGATATTTTTTGAACAGTAGTGTTTTTATTTCTTTACGGAACTCTTTTATGTCTGTTTATATTTTTATGTCTATTTATATATTATCAGTCTGCATTTATATATTTTTATAAATTTGTATTAATTAATTTTTAGCTTCATTTGTTAATTTGGATGTAATAGGATATTATGTATTAGAAATGTTCTTTTTACTTTTCTTTCCTATTTAAATGGAGTTCATTTCATAAATTTGATTGAATTGTATTGTAAACCGCTTTGATCCTTGTTTGGCTGTATATACAGTATATAAAGATTTTAATAAACAGAAACAGAAGTATGTACTTTGAATTGCAACACATCGGCATAGACATTTACACTGGATCTAATCTGCATTGGAAGGCCATTCCAAATCACTTATGATTTTAAAGTATTCGAGGCTTGAGCGGTTGAGGCCCTCACTGTACAAATGAAGCTGAATGAGTCCAAAACAAAATTACTTTGGCTTGTCCCAAAATTAGATCAGCTACTCATGCTCATTTCATTACCTTCTGGTCCCACACTGCAGATTTAATTCTCAAGCAAAGTTTTGGCCATCATTATTGACTCCACACTTTCATTTAATGACAATCTTAAGGGGCTCATAATCAAAAGAGGGAAAACGTCCATAAGTGCCTAAGTCGGCACTTGGACGAACATTGTCAAAATACATCCAAGTGCAGATAATAAAAACGGGTTTTGGACGTATTTCTAAACGACCTAGGCCTTCATAGTGCCGCTGATAGACCATAGTTAAACGGGGCATTTCAGGAGGAGTGTCGAGGACGGGATTTGGGCAGGCTTAGACTTAGTCGTACTGCATATATAACCAAAAGTTATACTGCACAGGATCAACGGAACTTGGAGGTTGTGACTTAGACCATTTAAAACATGGTCTAAGTCACAAAAACCCACCTAAAGTGACCAGATAAGCACTGCAAACATATAATACAGACCCACACACACTACCCCAGTGATCACCCTCCCACCTCCATAAAAATATTAATCACAACTTGAAAATTGTGCCTCCAGAACCTCATCACTTGGAAGCCTGGCATAGAAAAGCCTAGTTGTGCTGCACAGAGGCGACTTAACCATCTTGGGGGTGGGTTAGGGACCCATGGAGAGGAGGACCCATGCCCATAAGCCCCTGTAATCACTGCATTGATATTGAAATATGTGCACTCCCCTATACACCCCCCAAAACCCTTTTGTACTGGCATATAAGTGGCTCCTGCAGCCATAAGGGCTATTGGGGTGGTAGATAAGTGGGTCTAGGGCAGGGATGTCAAACCTGCGGCCCGAGGACCACATGCAGCCCTGTGAAGTATTTTGTGCAGCCCCGGTCGAGGGCGATTCAGTTTTTTCCTCTGCTGCCCCCAGGTGTTTACAGTCTTGCCGGCTCCCTCCTTTGTCTTGCAGCAGCATTTGTGCGTTTGTGAGGCCCCAGAAACATTTTTTTCATCCAATGCGGCCTAGGGAAGCCAAAAGGTTGGACACCCCTGGTCTAGGAGATTCTGAAGGTGGTTCGGGAGGCTCACCATGACCTATAAGGCTCACCATGACCTATAAGCTGTAGTGAGATGATGACATGGCACCCTTTTTGTGAAGTTCACAGCAGTGCCCTGTAAGGTACACAACTATTTAGGTGCCATGTCTATGTGTTCAGTCTATCACTTTGCAGACCCCCCTCCCACGTCCAACAGGGCTTGTTCTAGGCGTTTTTGACTTGGATGAAAAGTTGGACAAAAATGTGGTATAAAGATGGACGATTTAGCGGCTTGGATGATCAGATCAGCAGGACGTACAGTTAGATGATTTTTGAAACGAAAAAAAATTTGGACGTATTATTCGAAAATGTATCCTAAGCTATTTTTTACTTTGGACGACTTGTGATTCGGACAAAAACGGACTTAAGACGTTCCTTTTGATTATGCCCCTCCACTTCTCTGGTTTAAAAAAATGTTTTTTTAGTCTCCACATGTTGAGAAAAGTGAGATCCTGCTTCCAATAACAACATTTTGCTGTCCTTGTACAATCAATCATTCTTTCCAGGCTGGACTATTGTAACTCCATCTATTTAAGTCTAACCAAGAAAAGTCTTCAAAGACTTCAGCAGATCCAGAATACTGTGGCTAGGTTGATCTTCGCAAAAAGTAAATTTGATCATGTTTCCCAACTTCTGTCAAAACTTCACTGTCTTCCAGTAATTTCTAGGATTCACTTTAAATGTGCCTGCCTAACATTCAAGATCTTGCATGGCATTCTTCCTCCTCTAATTCCACTATCTTGGAATTCTAAGAGATCTGACACTACCAGATCCACCCAAAAACTTAAACTATCTTTCCCTTCGTTAAAAGGCGTTATCTATGCTAGAAAATTAGAGAAAACTCTTTTCTTCAAAATCACTGAGCTTTGGAATAACCTTCCTGCCCTGCTGCGGAATCTGGGCTCCTTCCAATTATTCCCAAAGTATCTGAAAACTTGGCTATTCTCAAAAATGTAAATCTCGCTACCCTCTTTATAATCACTAATTCTCATTATGTTTTTCCTTCCTTATATTAAAGTTCCTGTAAACCGTGCCGAGCTCTATCTTTATGGAGAGGATGCGGTATATAAACTTAAGGCTTAGTTTAGTTTTAGTTTAGCTTCCAGGAATAGGGCAGGGACAGGGACAGGGACAGAGCTCAAGAAATCCTGCAGGGACGGGAAAATTTCTCCCGGTGTCATTATCTATGTGTAAACCACATTGTTGCTTTTATATTAAGTTTGTCTCTTGAGTTTGGTTTTTTCCCAGTGTGATAGAAAATGTTTATTTTTTTAAACAGCTCGGTCCTGGGTCCACTCTTTTTCAACATATTCATAGGGGTTCTGACTCAAGGGCTTCAAGGTAAAATAACACTATTCGCCGATGACGCCAAACTATGTAATATAGTAAGTGAATGTAGTTTACAGAATTATATGGCGCAGGATCTGCTTACATTGAAAAGTTGGTCCTCAACCTGGCAGCTAGGCTTCAATGCTAAGAAATGTAAGGTCATGAACCTCGGAAGCGGAAATCCATGCAGGACGTACTTCTTGAACGGAGAAACTTTAACTAGGACTTCAGCAGAATGAGATTTAGGAGTAATCATCAGTGCAGACATGAAAACTGCCAATCAAGTGGAGAAGGCTTCATCTAAGGCAAGGCAGATATTGGGTTGTATCAATAGAAGTTTCGTCAGCCGAAAGCCTGAAGTCATAATGCCGTTGTACAGGGCCATGGTGAGACCTCATCTGGAGTACTGTGTGCAATTCTGGAGGCCACATTACAGTAAAGATGTGCGCAGAATTGAATCGGTTCAGCGGACGGCCACCAGGATGATCTCGGGGCTCAAGGGTCTCTCGTATGAAGAGAGACTGAACAAATTGCAGCGCTACACTCTCGAGGAACTTAGGGAGAGGGGAGACATGATCGAAACATTTAAGTACCTCACAGGACATGTCGAAGTGGAAGATGATATTTTCTTTCTCAAGGGACCCTCGGCCACAAGAGGGCACCCGCTCAAACTCAGGGACGGAAAATTTCATGGTGACACCAGAAAGTATTTCTTCACAGAGAGAGTGGTTGATCATTGGAACAAGCTTCCAGTGCAGGTGATCGAGGCAGACAGTGTGCCAGACTTTAAGAATAAATGGGATACCCATGTGGGATCCCTATGAGGGTCAAGATAAGAAAATTGGTTCATTAGGGCATAGACAGGGGGTAGGTAAGCAGAGTGGGCAGACTTGATGGGCTGCAGCCCTTTTCTGCCGTCATCTTCTATGTTTCTATTTATTTCAGTCTGATTGATGTACATGTACATTGAGATTGATTTTTATTTTTTATATTTTATTTTAATATCCAGACATTATTTAATTCTTGTTTTAGACAGGAGGGGACGACCACACAGCAAACAATGGTGATAACACAGGAGCAGTAAAGGATACCGTAATTGAAACTATAGGGACGGCCAAGAGTAGAAGGTCCAAAAAGGTAACACGAAGGGAACTTAGATGTATGTATACGAATGCTAGAAGTCTAGGTAACAAAATGGGGGAACTAGAGACAATAGCAAGACAAGACATATTGGATATCATTGGCATAACAGAAACATGGTGGAATGAAGAAAACAAATGGGACACAGTACTACAGGGATACAAACTGTATAGAAGAGATCGTGTAGGACAGAAAGGTGGAGGTATTGCTCTATATGTTAAGGAGGGAATAGATTCTGTTGAATTGGTTACAACAGAAATGAAAGAGAAGCTTGAGTCACTCTGGATCAAAATTCCTGGTCAATATGGCGCAGATACGAAAATTGGCCTTTACTATCGTCCCCCAGGACAGGCGGAGGAAACTGACTCAGAAATGATGGAGGAAATCAAACAAGAATGCAAGACAGGCAATGTAATTATATTGGGAGACTTCAATTTCCCAGGGATAGACTGGAAACTAGCAACCTCCAACTGCGGCAAGGAGGCCAAGTTCCTGGAGGTGCTAGGGGATTGCTTCCTGGAACAAATGGTAAAAGAGCCGACAAGAGGCGACGCCACCTTGGACTTGGTCCTAAATGGCCTCACGGGACCGATAACAGAAGTGGAAGTCATGGTTCCACTGGGAACGAGTGATCACAATGTAATCAACTTTAAACTTGACATCGGGAAAGGGAAACATGCCAAAACCTTAACCACCACCTTAAACTTTAAAAAGGGTAAATACGATCGCATGAGAGCCATGGTAGAAAAACGACTCGAGAAGATGATGGACAAACTTGAAACGGTAGATCAGGCATGGTCCCTACTGAAAAATACTATCACAGAAGCACAAGATCTCTACATTCCGAGGATTTCCAAAGATCGGAGAACAAAGAGCAAAAGAGAACCGGCATGGCTTACCATACAGGTGAAGGAAGCCATAAAAGAAAAGAAGGACTCTTTCAAAAAATGGAAATGCATAAAGACAACCGAAGCCTGGAACAAACATAAAGATGATCAGAAGAAATGTCACAAGGCGGTGAGGGATGCCAAACAGGAATATGAGGAAAAAATAGCCCAGGAGGCCAAAAATTTCAAGCCCTTCTTTAGATACGTGAAAGGGAAAAAACCTGCAAAAGAGGCAGTGGGACCCCTGGACAACGAGGGACGAAAAGGGTACATCAAGGAAGATAAACAAATCGCAGACAAACTAAATTCCTTCTTTGCGTCCGTCTTTACGAAGAAGGACACCTCAACAATACCTGAAGCGGAGAAAGTGTTTGCAGGAGAAATAGAAGACAGCCTCACCACAGTTGAAGTGGACTTAGACCAGATATACTATCAGATCGACAAACTTAAAAGTGACAAATCCCCTGGACCGGATGGAATTCACCCGAGAGTCTTAAAGGAATTGAAGGTTGAAATCGGAGAGTTATTGCAAAAACTTGCAAACCTGACAATCAGAACTGGACAGATACCGGATGACTGGAGGATAGCAAACGTCACGCCAATTTTCAAAAAAGGATCGAGAGGGGAACCGGGCAACTATAGGCCTGTGAGTCTTACGTCTGTCCCCGGCAAGATGGTTGAAGCACTGATCAAGGATAGCATAGTCCGGCACTTGGACGCACACGACTTGATGAAACCCAGTCAACATGGATTCAGGAAAGGGAAATCATGTTTGACGAATTTACTCCAATTTTTTGAGACCGTGAACGAGCAAATTGATAGTGGGAAGCCGGTGGACATAATATACTTGGACTTCCAGAAAGCGTTCGACAAAGTTCCACACGAAAGACTTCTCAGGAAACTACAAAGCCATGGCATAGAGGGAGATATACAAAGATGGATAGGCAAATGGCTGGAAAACCGAAAGCAGAGAGTGGGCATAAATGGGAAGTTCTCCGACTGGGAGAAAGTGACTAGTGGTGTACCCCAGGGCTCGGTACTTGGGCCGATCCTTTTTAATATTTATATCAATGACCTGGAGGAAGGAACATCCAGTGAGATCATCAAGTTTGCAGACGATACAAAACTATGCCGGGCAATCAGAACGCAGGAGGATAGAGAGGAACTCCAGAGCGACTTGTGTAGGTTAGAAACATGGGCGGAGAAATGGCAGATGAAGTTCAATGTGGAGAAATGCAAGGTTATGCATTTAGGCAATAAGAATAAGGAATACGAGTATACAATGTCAGGTGCAACTCTGGGGAAGAGTGAACAAGAAAAGGACCTGGGTGTACTGATAGATAGGACCCTGAAGCCGTCGGCACAATGTGCGGCAGCGGCAAAGAAGGCAAATAGAATGTTGGGCATGATAAAGAAAGGAATCTCGAGTAGATCGGAGAAAGTTATAATGCCGCTTTATAGGGCAATGGTCAGACCACACTTGGAATACTGCGTCCAACATTGGTCTCCCTACCTAAAGAAGGATATAAAACTGCTGGAGAGGGTGCAGAGACGAGCAACAAAACTGGTGAAGGGTATGGAGAAACTGGAATACGAGGATAGACTTATAACATTAGGATTGTTCTCCCTTGAGAAAAGGAGACTGCGTGGGGATATGATCGAGACCTTCAAAATACTGAAAGGAATCGACAAAATAGAGCAGAGAAGATTATTTACATTGTCCAATTTGACACGGACTAGAGGACATGTAATGAAGCTAAGGGGGGACAGGTTCAGGACTAATGTCAGGAAGTTCTGCTTCACTCAGAGAGTGGTTGACACCTGGAATGCCCTCCCAGGGGAGATTATTGCGGAATCTACCGTCCTAGGCTTCAAGAGCAAACTAGATGCATATCTCCTTAAGAGAGGCATATAAAGATATGGTGGACTATAAATTATGCCAGGTGTACACCTGGCAGGGCCTCCGCGTGTGCGGATCGCCGGACTTGATGGACCAAAGGTCTGATCCGGAGATGGCAGTTCTTATGTTCTTATGTTCTTGTTTATAAATGTGTTTACTCTAAATGCTTGTTTATTTGTTTGTAGACTTCTGAGGAAGGTATTGGTGTAGTACCGAACCACAGTGTTGAGTCTGTCAACTGAGATTTTCCTGTTAATAAAAATCCCATAAGGAAGCATCTTGTTCTCTCTCACTTCTTTTTGGTTCTGATTTGCATTGCCGTGGGGACCTTGTCTCGCTTTTCCTGTGGTGCCCTGTTACTATATGACTCCCACCGTCATGACCATTTGCGCAATAACTAGAATAGTGGGGTCTATTAAAATAGTGGGGAAAACCTCCATGATATTGCAAATTAAGGTTCATGGAGCCAAAATTTCAACATTTGCTCTGACTGAGTTAAAGACAAAATGGTTGTCTTTCTTTCCAAAGTACAGGCTGGGAACTAGAGAAGCCTAGCAGAAGTCCAAAGCACATTCATAAGGATAATAAATCTGCTGCTAAGACCAAGGGGGTACCACATAATAGGACAGGACTTTTATTTGCAAACAGAAATAAACTGTTGTACTAGCAAGGGCCAATTGGGACTGACTCCTGGAGAGTCAATAAACAGGAAGCTATGGCTGCAGAGGTTGACTGATAGTTCATATGGTGTGCTGAATACGTATGCTGAAAACTGGGTATGGATTGCTCAGGTCAAATATTTTGGTTCATTTATAGTTTGTTTGGCCTTTTTCCTGGTCTTCAGACATCTTTCTAAGCTCCTGTTCAAGACCCCTTCTTCCTTATTACGTACTCCCTTTTAATCAGTTTATGAATGATGATTTATAAGCCACCTGTGAATGCGTGGCTCTAAGCAATATTAGGTTTCTTCACTTCAAAGCCACAGAGGCTATAATAGTGTCCCTTTAGGATTACCTTTCCTATAGGAACAGGTTGTTTTGATTGCAGCTTATCTCATAAAATATTTTCACAGTGACTGAACAAATAAAAAGACTTTTATATGGCTAATCATTGATCTGCACTGAATGTAAAACTCTGGTCACAAAAATCTCTATACAAATCCTGATGTATATGCACAGTGTGTGCATAACTTCCTTCTGCAAGCAGGATGGCGTAACCTGACTCTCCTCTGTTTGGAGAGTGATGAGAGAATTGTTTGTTTGTGGAAAATCCCCAGAAGCATGCCAGTCAGTCTTGGAGTGTTAGAGAATGGGCTGAGTGCATAGGAAGCTCAGGCTTGCTTCTTGCTTCCAGTTTTGTTTCATTTCAATTTTTTATTTAACTACAGTGGATAGATTATTCCCCTCAGAATAAAAGTCATTAACTCATATCAGATGATGTAGGTGGCCTTTACATGGAGTATTTTTAAGGATTTCTAGAATGTGCTCGAGAACAAAAGCAGATAATCATCAACACTCTTATTTATTCCATGCTTTTCCAACCATGTAAAACTCTCCATGGGGGTTGATTTCTGATAGCTTGAAAGGAGCTGTTTGTGAACAGTGGATTTAAAACCAGCAGTTGTGGGCTCAAATGGATATGGGGATATGAACTGAGCAGAGCTGAATCAGAATAAGGAAGTAGAAATCTGCTCCCCAAGAGTTCAAAGAAGGGAGAAAATAGTGGGGAGTCAAGCCCAAGGAGTTGGAAATTGGTTCTAAAAAGTATGGAATCTATGAGTTCACATTGTATAGAATTATATTTGTGCATTATACTCATTTGGGAGGTAGGTCTCTAGATGGGAACACTGTTACTGGCTGACATAGAGCTCTCTTTTGAAAGCTGGTATGCTATGTACTAACATAGATATATCACTATGGGACTCTTGAAGAAATGGATGAGCAGTCCTTGGGAACAGAGAGCTCAGGGCAGACCACCAGCAGCCCTTGGGAGCTGGGCTCAAGCCAAGCAGCCTTTGGGAGCAACTCAAGGTAGAAGAAAAGGGCCTATGGAGGCACTATCGGAGCCTGAGGGCTGAGAAGTGCAGAGGCAGCCCTCTAGAGGAAGCCCTGTTACTACTGGTTGCTGAGCCCTGTTGAGAACTGGTAACTAAGGCCCCAGCAGGGAGCTACCCCAGAGACTTCTCTTGAAGGAAGAAAAGGCTACTTGAGTGAGGATTGGCACTAGTAGCCTAACTTAGGTGCCAGGCCGCTGAGGTGTGATCGGCACCAACGGTACAACAAGGCTCCCTGGAGATTAGAGGCATAACTGGAGTGTTCTTGGGAGGGCCGGGACCCTCAGAGCTAAGGGATATCTACCAGGAGGCTGCCCAGGAGCAGGCCCACCAGTTGTGAAGGACAGCACCCACCTACCCTAAGAGCTTCCATGGATTGGGTGAGAACTTGGGAACTGGGCAAGAGTGAACTGGAAAGGGAAGGAAGGCATATAGGTACATAGTCACGACCAACTAGTGACTAAGCTCAGAAGCTTGGAAGGAGCCTGCAACCACATTGTTGGCAATCAGAACTAAAAGTGGCTAAAAGATTTTTGGAAATGTTGAATTTGAACTGAGAGTTAAAGATTCAAGAGACTATAAACCAAGGGTTTGAATATCTGAATAATTGAATTAACTGCGCAAGTACTGGTTTAAATGTGGAAGTACCGGAATTGTTGAAAGCTACTCTTGACAATTGGGGGGGGAGGGTTGGATGGGTCGCTGCAATTGTCGGGGGGGGGGGGGCGAATTAATGAATAGGGTGATTAGTCAGTGACAATCTTTTGTGAAGATGTCAAACTTTAGACACACTATATAGAATTTGCAAATACGTGCTATGTTAATTATTTGCAGGTCTTGTACCCTTAATGGCAACATTAGTGAATAACTTGCAAAAAGAAAATAAATAAAAAGCCCTGAAAAGTGCACAGGAAAGTCCTGCGGTAGAAAGCATTAAGTCCAGATTTCAGTGCACTTTATCATAGCAATAATAAAATAACCTATAACATAATTGATACCATAACTATTAGCAAAATCAAAAGAAGTATAAGATCACATGAACATTTATTCAGTGACTGTACTATTATCAAGGCTCCCAAAGAATCAAATGTTAACAAAATATAAATGTGTCAATATTCCATTGGTGGTGATGACCATTTTTTTTTGTAAATCTTTATTGATTTTTAAACTTTGATAGTGCAATACAAATGGTAAATCATACAAACTGCATAAAAACACACGATTAACTATACAATTTTTACATGAAACAATCATTTTCTCCCCTTTGTATCTTAATTATTAAAACAATAATACATATGATATGATTTCAATATTATAATGAAATAATTTAACCCCTCAAAATATGTTTCCCTCCCCCCACCCTTCCACCCTCCCTGGATGACCATTAAAAAAAAAAAAAAATGCTGACACTGCTGGTTAGATTAGACCTGGAAATTCAATGCTGGATATAACTGTTCAGCTTAAACTGCTGTAGCTCCATCTTAGCCCAAATAAAACATTTTTTTAAAAATCAGGGGGTGACATGTAAAAATTATCGAACACAACAGATGATTGGGATAAATAAATATCCAGGCAAAGCCGGGTAATCAGCTAGTTAGAAATAAAAGGAGGCAAGTGCATTTTTGTAATAAATTTATTTTATCACAGTTTGCTATTACATAAAAAATGGAAAAATTCTAAATATTAATTGATCTCTGTCATTCTGACTCTGTAATCCTGTAAGCTGGAAAGAAAATGAGACTCGACTATTGCTCTGAACAAATTCCTGTTTCTTAACATCACTGTTTAATTTTGGATTCCATACCTCTTATCCTGATCTTCTTGAATGTCAGCCAGTTTATTAACAGACAGCAGCCTTTTCTCTCGTGGGACCTGAAAAGAGTAATATGTATCAGAACAGGCAGTCCCCAGGTTAAGAATAAGTTCCATTTTTTAAACCGTTCTTAAGTTGGATTTGTATGTAACTCAGATCCTGTACATTATACAGTCTATAAAAACATTAAAGAAACAGTCCTTAAACAAAGTACTGTAGTTTAAATAGAAAGAAAAGATAGGAGGTTTACACTTACTTTTGTTCTTCATCTGTCCCACTGTTCCCTCTCCACCACCACATCCAACATTTCTCCCTCTCATCTCTCTCTTCCCTATGCATCTGTACCTCATGCCTTTTCCACCACTCTGTCTAATATTTATTTCTCCCTCCCTATGCTCAAGTCACCTCTCTCTTCATTTCGCCATATGCACTCTCTCTTTCCTTCCCACTCAGACACCCATGCTCAACAATTCTCTCTATTCCCTCCCCACCTCAACATCTCTTTCCCTCACTCCCTCCATTGTTCCATCCTATCTCCCAAGTTCATGCTCCCCTCCCTCACTCCATTCTGTGTCCCATGTTCATGTTTCCTCCCTCCTTTCTCCTTCCTGCCATCCTTTATCCGAAGTTTGTGCTCCCTCCCTTCCTGTGCCAACCCTGCTTCTCCCTTCCTGTGCCAACACACCCCTTCTTCCTCCCTAGCTGTCCAAACGCACCCCTCGTCATCTTTTGTTTCATTCTGCGTCCCAAATTTGTGCCTCCCACAGGTGTTTATCTCTTCTGGCTGGCTCCCTCCTCCCAGTGACACTTCTCTTTACAAAGTCGTGGTCACTGGTTCCTGCACAAGGATCACGGCTGACACGGAAGCCTTCTCTCTGACATGAGGGAAGACTTCCAGGTCAGCTTCGAACCTTGTGCTGGAACTAGCAAAAAGAACTATCATAAAGAACAAAATGACAGAACATATACATAAGCATGGATTAATGAGACAAAGCCAACATGAATTTAGTCAAGGGAAATCTTGCCTCACTAATCTACAAGTACTGCATTTCTCTGAAGGGGTGAATGAATATGTGGATAAAGGTGAGATGGTTGATACTGTGTATTTATTATCAAAAAGAATTTGACAAAATACCACATGAAAGGCTTCTGAGGAAATTATAAGGTCATGGGATAGGAAGTAATGTCCTATTATGGCTTAAGAACTGGTTGAAAGATAAAGGGTAAACAGGGGAGTTCCCCAGGGGTCTGTGCTGGGACCGCAGCTTTTTATCATATTTACAGATGGGAATAACTAGTGAGATAATTAAATTTGCTGATGACACAAAGTTGTTCAAAGTTATTATGAGTAAGTCGCAAGAAGATTGTGAAAAATTGCAAGAGAACTTTGTGAGACTGAGAGAGTGGGCATCAAAATGGCAGATGATGTTTAATGTGAACAACTGCAAAGTGATGCATTTGGGAAAGAGGAACACGAAGTATAGCAACATGATGCAGGGTTCAATGTTAGGAATAACCACCCAGAAAAAGGATCTAAGGGGTCATCATTGAAGCCCTAAGCTCAGTATGCAGCGACTGCTAAGAAAGAACATAAGAACATAAGAATTGCCGCTCCTTTAGCTCCAGATAAAAACTGGTTACTTAAACTTTTCTTTAAAAACAAACAAAAGAAATTTCTTGGATTTAAAATACAAATGTTTCCAGATCTGGCATGAGACACACAAAAACGTAGATGTGAATTTCTGATTATGAAACCGGGTGTTATTGCTCTTGGGGCGACTTTTTTTCTTCGTCACCCATGTAAATGTGTGATACAATATCAAATGCAAAAATGTTTTTTTTGACCCTAGCCAACTGACAACCTTCTTGTCTGAGGCCCGACTGAAAGCAGGGACAACATGAGTGCTTATTGAAGTTTGATATACTTCCTTAACTAATGGATTTTCCTTATTTCTTTTGTTCCCTTATTTGTGTTATTAATTGCTCGCTGATTCTAATCCTTGGATTCTGTTTTGAGGACTTGAGTTAAAGTTAAGCTATTATATTTCTTTACATTGCTTAATTTTTATTATTAGGAAAGTATTTTTCCTTTTCTGTTTAACTTTATCTTTCTGTACAAGTGGATACTTGATATGTTATGAAAACCTGATAAATAAATAAATTTAAAAATAGAATTGCTGCTCTTGGGTCAGACCAGTGGTCCATCGTACCCAGCAGTCCGCTCACGCGGCGGCCCTTAGGTCAAAGACCAGTGCCCTAACTGAGACTAGCCTTACCTCAGCAGGAATTTGTTTAACTTTGTCTTGAATCCCTGGAGGGTGTTTTCCCCTATAACAGCCTCCAGAAGAGCGTTCCAGTTTTCTACCACTCTCTGGGTGAATAAGAACTTCCTTACGTTTGTACAAAATCTATCCCCTTTTAACTTTAGAGAGTGCCCTCTCGTTCTTTCTACCTTGGAGAGGGTGAACAACCTGTCTTTATCTACTAAGTCTATTCCCTTCATTATCTTGAATGTTTCGATCATGTCCCCTCTCAGTCTCCTCTTTTCAAGAGAGAAGAGGCCCAGTTTCTCTAATCTCTCACTGTACGGCAACTCCTCCAGCCCCTTAACTATTTTAGTCGCTCTTCTCTGGACCCTTTCAAGTAGTACTGTGTCCTTCTTCATATATGGCGACCAGTGCTGGACACAGTATTCCAGGTGAGGGCGTACCATGGCCTGGTACAGCTGCATGATAACCTTCTCCAATCTATTTGTGATCTCCTTCTTAATCATTCCTAGCATTCTGTTCGCCCTTTTTGCCGCTGCCACGCATTGCGCGGACAGCTTCATTGACTTGTCGGCCAGTACTCCCAGTACTCCCAAGTCTCTTTCCTGGGGGTCTCTCCAAGTACTGCACCGGACATCCTGTATTTGTGTATAAGATTTTTGTTACTGACATGCATCAGTTTACACTTATCCACATGGTGGCTGGTCCTCATCAGATCGTGTCCGTCAAGATGATCAATGATGTGGTCCTTTATCAGCGCCTCTACCATCTTTCCCGGTACCGAGGTCAGACTCACTGGTCTGTAGTTTCCTGGATCTCCCCTTGAACCTTTCTTGAAGACTGGCATAACATTCGCCACTTTCCAGTCTTCCTTCCTGATTTGATTGACAGATTAGCTATTAGTTGAAGCAGTTCAGCTATAGCCCTTTTCAGTTCCTTGATTACCCTCAGATGGATTCCATCTGGTCCAAGGGATTTATCATTTTTAAGCCTATCAATCTACCTGCATACCTCTTCTAGACTGACTGTCAACTCTGTCAGTTTCCGTCTTCGTTTCCTGCATATAGTCTATCGGCTTCCAGTATGTTGTGTATATCCTCTTCAGTAAATACAGACGCAAAAAATGTGTTCAGTTTGTCGGCAATGGCTTTGTCCTCCTTTAGCACTCCTTTATTCCATGGTCATCCAACGGCCCCACCGTTTCCTTCGTGGGTCGTTTCCCCTTAATATATCGAAAGAACGATTTGAAGTTTTTTGCCTCCTTGGCTATTTTTTCCTCATACTCTCTTTTGGCCCCTCTTATTGCCTTATGGCACCTGCTTTGATGTTGTTTGTACTTTTTCCATGTTTCGTCTGTTTTTGACCTTTTCCATTCCTTAAACGAAGTCTTCTTGTCTCTGATTGCTTCCTTCACCGCTACAGTGAGCCACGCCGGTTCCTTGTTCTTTTTCCTCTTGGATCCCTTGTTGATACGCAAATAGAATGTTAGAAATTATCAGAAAAGGAAGGGAAAACAAAGATGAAAATTTTATAATGCCTTTGTATTGCTCTATGGTATGACCGTACCTCGAATACTATGTGCAATTCTGGTCACTGTATCTCAAAAAAAATATATAGCAGAATTAGAAAAAGTATAGAGAAGGGTGACAAAAATGGGATAGGAAAGGGAATTGGGACTTGTATACCACCCTTTTGTGGCTTTGGCATTTCAAAGCTGACATTCAAAGCAGTGGGCACTGAAGGATTAAGTGACTTGCCCAGGGTCACAAGGAGTGGCACTAGAATTTGATCTCACAACCTCTGGCTGCAGAGGCAGCAGCTCTAAAAGTGAGCCATACCTTCCCTATGATAAAAGGCTAAAGCAGCTAGGACTCTTCAGCTTGGAGAAGAGACGGCTCAAGGGAGATATGATAGAGGTCTATAAAATACTGAGTAGAGTGGAAAGGGTAGATATAAATCACTTGTTTACTCTTTCCAAATATACTAGGACTAGGGGGCATGTAATGAAGCTTCTAAGCAATAGATTTAAACCAGAGAACATATTTCTTCAATGTGTAATTAAACTATGGAATTTCTTGGCAGAGTATGTGGTGAAATCAGTTAGCTTAGCAAGGTTTAAAAAGTATGGATCATTTCCTAAAAGCAAAAGTCCATAAGCCATTATTGAGATGGCTTGGGGAAAACCACTGCTTATTCCTAGCTAAGCAGCATAATATCCGTTTTACTCCTTGGTATCTTGCCAGGTACTTATGACCTGGATTGGCCACTGTTGGAAACAGGATACTGGGCTTGATGAACCTTTGGTCTGTCCCAGTATGGCAATTCTTATATTCACTGAATACCAATAGTAATAGTGGTGTAGTGGTTAGAGCTACAGCCTCAGCACCCTCAGGTTGGGGGTTTAAACCCCATGCTGCTCCTTGTGACCCTAGGTAAGTCACTTAATCCTCCACTGCCCACTTACATTGGATAAACAACAATATAGTTTCAGGAAAGCAAATATAGTGGAGACACTCCTGGTGTCATCTTTGGACAGCATAGGCAGAGTACAGATAGAAGAGGAAGAGTACAGATAGAAAAGAGGTGGTTTGTTTATGTTGGATATGTCTGCTGCTTTTGATATGGTGGACACTGACAGTGGGTAAGGGGGGGATTGGGAGAGGGGCGTTAGCGCCAGTGCCTCTCCTCCTCTACATACCTCTCGAAATGTTCACCAGCCCATGCAGCATCTTCCATATGCTGCTTGCACCGGCCTCGGCTCCTTTCTGACATCACTTCCTGGTTGTGAGACCAGGACATGATGTCAGAAAGGAAGCTGAGGCCGGCGTGAGCAGCAGATAGAAGATGCTGCTTGCGCCAGTGAATATTTCAAGAAGTACTTGGGGGTGGGGAAAGCCCAAACAGCAGGGAAGAGCATGGGGTGGGGGGCACCCAAGCAGTGGAGAAGGGTGGGAGGTGCACGGTGCAGCAATGCTAGGCTCCACTGCCCTGGGTGCCAACCTTCCTAGCTATGCCACTGCACACCGATATACTTTTGTATAAGTTGAGATCTAAGAGTATGCAAGGAACAATTCTGAACTACTTTTTGTTGTACCTAAGAGGAAGAACTTTTCATGTAAAGAGTGGTAGGGGTGTTTCTCAGGTGATGTGTGTACCTAAAGGAGTTCCATGGGTTTGGTGCTTTTGGCCCTATTGTTTAATGTGTACTTGGCAGATTTGGGAGCACTATTCGCTCAATTGAGAGTGTAATACAAGATATATATGCTGATGATGTTTGGGGGGGGGTGTCTGTGAAGGGAGGATGGAATGAATATAATTGCCAATTATATAAGCTATTGGGAAGAGTTAAAAGCCTGGATGAGTAGAAATAAACTGTTGTTGAATGTGAAAACCCCCAGGACAGGAGGAGTGAGATTGACCAACAACTGTATATGCTGATGAGGTAGTTCTGACAGTAAAAAAGAAAAGGAGATCAATGTGGTGATTTTGGATCAGATTCTACAGGCTGTGAAATGTGCATTTTATCAGATGAAATTATTTGAGGACATAAGAATAGCCTTACTGGATCTGACCAATGGCCAACAGTCCATCAATCCCAGTAGCCTGTTCTCACGGTAGCCAATCCAGGTCACTAGTACCTGGCCAAAACCCAAAGAGCAGCAACATTCCATGCTACCAATCCCAGGACAAGCAGTGGCTTGCCCCATGTCTTTCTCAATAACAGATTATGGACATTTCCTCTAGGAAATTGTCCAAACCCTTCTTAAAACCAGCTATGCTATCCATTCTTACCACAACCTCCAGAGCTTAGTAACTATTCTCTGAGTGAAAAAATATTTCCTTCTATTGGTTTTAAAAGTATTTCCCTGTAACTTCATCGAGTGTCCCCTAGTCTTTGTAATTTTTGACGGAGTGAAAAATCGATCCACTTGTACCCGTTCTACTCTACTCAGGATTTTGTAGACTTCAATCATATCTCCCCTCAGCTGTCTCTTTCCCAAGCTGAAGAGCCCTAACCTTTTTAGTCTTTCCTCATATGAGAGGAGTTTCATCCCCTTTATCGTCTTGGTTGCTTTTCTTTGAACCTTTTCTAGTGCCGCTATATCTTTTTTGAGATAAGGAGACCAGAATTGAACACAATACTCTAGGTGAGGTCACACCATGGAGCGATACAGGGGCATTATAATATTCTTAATCTTGTTAACCATCCCTTTTTTGCTTCAAATATTGCAAAGTCAACTTTAACAATGAAGCTACTTATATTGTTTGATATATCTCATAAATATTCAAATTATTTAATTATGTGCTATTAAATACAATCACAACAATAAAACATATCCATATTCTAATTTTCATTCCATGAGCAACCCCTATATTGTGCCAACTCCTTGTCTCACATTCCAGTTCTTTTCTGATGCAGTTCTCAACTGTCCAATTCAGACTTTTGTTGTATAGGAAGCAAGACCTTTTTGCAGTGTTCTTTGATACTGATCTTATGTCACTTCCCTTCTGGATATGTTTAGCAATCTGTTTCTACCCAAAGTCCTTTTCTATTCACCACATTGTAGTCTAGCTCAACACCAACCTGTGTTTCGCCTAGCTGCGTTTTTAGGAGCTGAGACCAAAGTAGAGGTCATTCAAAAGGAAGTTTATACCTAAAACGTCAAATTAATTTTCATTTATCCTTACTGATTCAATTTTATTATACTGTACTTTATATCTATTTATAATTCTACTTTTTACTTTGTACCTTCCTTTATTGTAAAGTTGTTCGTCAGCAGATGTCCAAGACAGGTAACCTCCTCCTTGAAACGATTGCATCTATCTTCCAATCCCTTACTTTGACTTTATATCTGCCCCCTACCCGTTCCTGAGATCTCAAGTTCCCATAGGCTGCCTAATCATGTCTAAATTGCATGTCAAAGCAGCTCCTGATTGGCGAGGCCCGACTTTAGTACAGGAAGAGGCGGTTGGAGCATACGACGAGTGATTTCCTTCACTCGCCGGTGCTCCAGCTGCCCTCTCCTGCCCGGTCATTCATGGTCAGAAAATACCGTGAATGACCGGGACTGCGAATCACAGATCATGAATTCGTGGGGGAGCACTGTAAATCAATGGACTGCAATTGCAGTGTAACCAATGATTTAAATACTTTATTCTGAAAATCCAATTATCTGTGTGTGTCCCAAGGACTAGATTGAAAACCCCTAGATTGGTCAGTGAGATCTTTGTTCTTGGACCTGGTTTATGCTTCTGGTGCCAACTGGAGATGCAACATAGACAGCCTTCACAGCCTTAAAGAAATAAAGTCCTGGGTATTGCATAACATTGACATCCAATAGTGTATTTTGAGTCTGGCATGTACCAACATTACATTACATTAGTGATTTCTATTCCACCATTACCTTGCGGTTCAAGGCGGATTACATAGGAACTGATGATTTAGTAGAATATCAAATTTTATAAATTAACTGTGAAAGTCTGACTAGATGAAAGAATACTAAGAATGGGAATAAATGCAGTGATGGCACCTAAGTCTGTTTCTGATTTATCTGGGACTGGAAGCCCAAAGAAGTAGGAAGAAATTGTCAGATTAAAAAAAAAAGTTAGGATAACTAATAACTTAATGTACCTTGTAATAATCATAGAGTAGGCCAAGAGCAGCAGCACTATCTTCATCTCCATTAATGCTCATCATGGCCTTCGTAGCTGCTGTCAGTGGGTTTTCCAGGTAGGTCTTCCAGGCTTCATCTTCACTTGTGTAAGCTCGTCTACTATTGAATGCGGTATCATTGGGCACCAAGACTACAAGCCTTTTGTTGCTGTAAAACACAAGCAATATATAAAACTAAGGTCAGTAGATATTACCTTCTGGTGTCTTACGATTACATTTGTAATGTATAATATTTGAAAGGACAAGAAAATAAAAAAACATCTGTCTAACTTGGCTATTCAATTTCAGCAAAGACTTAATCAAGTACTCAACCTCATGAATGGAAATAGCCTTGTCAGTGGGTCATCCATAGGTCTATAATCTGGCACCTGCCACATCCCTGATTCCCTGAGATGATGTGGTTGGCTCGGTGCACCCACCAGGTTACTCAGAAGAAAAGAGAGTGTTTGGGGTGGAGAGAAGTGAAAGGAAGTGAGGAGAATAGCATAGGGAGTATGAAATTAGAAAGGAAAGGAAGGGGAAAGAAGTCAACAGCAAAGGCAAAGGCAAAAACAAAACTACAAAATATGTTATATGGAACTAAAAATTCAGACTGACATTCCACTTTTCAAGGAATTTTTTTCATCCCCCCCTTTGCTTAAACTGATACCTATCGCTTTTGAAGCCAGACTCTTTATATTTGGATAAAACTTGTGGAAACTGTCACAACTCACCTCTATGAATGATTATGTTTATTATAAATTATAGATAAACACCAAAAGTCCAACAGGACAGAGAACCCACGGGTATAAAACAGTAGAAAAGGAAGTGGGAACGGACAATGAACACTCCACTGAAGGTCACTGATGTAAACCAACTTGTTTATTTCAGAAAAGGAACCAAGCAGAAGCTGTGGACCCGACACAGCACTGTGTTGCAGCGTCTGAGGAACGCCTGCAACAGGGGTCACTGTGGTGTAAATGTTCACAGATGACAGGTCTGGGATAAAACAAAGTTCGGTCCAACTAACTTGCCAGAGTAACCAAAACCCAGGTCCATCAACTTCAAAAACTGTTTCATCAGGTTCCAGAAATGATAGTTCTGCTAGTAGATCATCATCATCTAATAGTAATAGTTCTGGGAATTTTTTAGCCAAAAGAAATATTCATGGAAGGAGAGGAAAAGGAGGGAACAGGTGAAATCAAAGGGGTCGACCACAAACAAGATCCCAACAACAACAATAGACCATACGGCAATTGTTAATTTATCTAGTAGAATATTAACAGCACATGAAGAACAGGTATTAAATTGTGGTCTATCGTTTGTTCCTTCAAAAAACTTTGATAGTTTCCAATTTAATATAGACTTAGAAAAGTTCATCAGAAAACTGCAGATAAAACTGTTTTTTCAAGAAAGTGATGTTATTCAAAATAGATCAATCATGAGACCACACTCCAGCTGGTCCCCGCCCGGCCCCTTGGACAATATGCTTATGGTCTTTACACAAAAGATACTCAAAGAGTTAGAAGCTGCACATATTGAAGATCAAAAAGGCTTCAACAATTTAAATAAATAACAAAGGAAAGCAATGAGGGATTTAGCTAATGACAAACACATCATCATTAGAAAGGCCGATAAGGGCGGTGCAGTAGTCATTTTAAATAAAGATGATTACATGAATGAAGCTTTCAAACAGTTGAATGATGAAAAAGTATATAAGCAGATTAAATTGGATCCTACTAAAAGATTACAGAATGTCATCAAGAAATTAAAGAAGGACACAAGAGGGATTTTTGACTAAAAAAGATGCTAGATTTCTTTTGACAGCAAACTCCTCTATTCCTGTACTACATTTTCTACCTAAGATCCATAAGAACCTGGAATCTCCACCTGGCCGTCCAATAATTTCCTCATGTAATTCACTCCTTGAACCACTAAGTAAGTTTGTGGACTTTTTCTTGAAAGATATTGTAATGCAGAATAGCACATACATCAAAGATACTGCCCACTTTCTAAGAATTCTGTCATTTGTTCCAGCATATGATTTTCCATTTATGATGGTAACGTTAGACGTCACATCACTTTACACATGTATCCTTCAAGATTCAACAATACAAATTGTTAAGGAAGCTTTATATTCTTCTAATCATGTGATGGATAAAGCTAGACGTCGTGCTAAATATATTAACAGAGAACATCTTTTAGATGATCGAAGATGAAATGAATTTGAAGATAATGTTGATACATGTGTGCTATGATATTGTTCAAAAAGCAACTCTGTAGCACAAATTATCAGGAAAAATTGGGAAATTGTGAATCTTTATCCAGTTTTCGACAAGAAAAAACTTAGAATAGCTTTTTTTTGTAACTCCAACCTAAAAGAAATTCTGTGTCCCTCTATAATTAAAACAAAGAAAACATCTAACATCTAACAATATTGTAAAGAGTCATTTCAAATGTCATTCATGTAGTATTTGCGAGATCACAATACAGACAAAGGTTTTTACTAATCAAGCCAACAACAAACAATATGATTTGAATTTTTTTACGAACTGTAGGTCCACATTTATTGTTTACATCATCATTGCCCTTGTAATTTTTTATACGTGGACATGACTACGAGAGACCCGAAGACCAGAATGTGTGAACATAAGTCTAACTTAAAACGGAATCGAAGTTCAGAGGTCATAGTAGAACATTGTGCCTTATTTCAACATAAATTTCAGGATCTCCGATGCCTCATTATTGATCAGGAACTAAAATCTCCGAGAGGAGGTGACAGGGTAAAAAGACTCAAACAAAAAGAACTTAGGTGTATTTACCTTTTGAAGAGTATGCATCCGTATGGATTAAACACAGTATTGGATTGGTCAGTTTTTATCTAATTTTTTCATTGACAACATGATTTCGTTGCCAGACTAGTGAGGGATTATTTAAACCAATGAGAACATAACTATGTCATTCACTCTATTGCGCATGCGTTAGCGTTCAGGCTATTATAAGCGCAATCTTTTCATTACACATTTGTGTTATAGCATATGGTGTGTTAATGCTAAGAGTAAGTACGTTATTTTATATCTTAACTAATCTAATCTAATCCTTAGGTTTGTATACCGCATCATCTCCATGATGTTAGAATTATGGCAGTAATTGCTTAATCATATAGAAAAAAATACCACTTAACATGATATAACCACTGTGAAGGAAACTTAGAGGAGGGCCTCAGATTCGGAGCATACGCGTAGTCTTATCACAGACTCAACTGTCAGCGTATTTTTTTATAGCTCCATGCTCCAGTCATAGGCCCATACCTCAATTAAATTTTGGAAACTTTTTAATAAATAGACCTTAAATGTAGTGACTAAAATTTAGAACTCTTAAAGGTGAAGTTAAGATATTAAAATTCAGTCCTATTCACAGTGTATCCTTATATACTAGGCAGCTTAATCACTTATCTCAATCTGCTTTTTCTTATTTTTTCTTTTATAGGCTTCCACGTCAAGTTCTTTATTTAGCCTGTCTAGTGGCTAAGTAATTGCTTAATAACATTTTTTTTGTCTTTAGTTGTAGCCCGATTTGTAAACCCTGAAGAAGCCGCTTGTTAGCGGCGAAACGGGTCCCCGTCAGATATACACTGAATGGGGTTATAGCGGCAGACTTTACAGTGCTGTCTGACACAAAGTTAAAGCTAAAAGATATGTGCTTTTGCTTACAACTACTAATGCTGGTTGTGATTCTACAGTACAAAAGATGTTAATCTTTATGCACTGAAGTTTTTGCTATATATCTTTAATATTGAAGTATAGCACTGATCATTTTTTTTGGGGGGGTGGATTCTGTAACCGTTGTTTTTGACAGACACCGGTTACAGAATCCAGCTTTTAGGTGAAGAACTGGCTCCTCCTTCACCTAAAAGGCCTGGCTTTGGGTGTTTGGGACTTAGGCTTTTTTTTTGGTTTATTATATGTTGTAAGTGTAGACGTAGTGGTGGTCTGGGCATTTAAACAGCTGAACGTAGAGGCAGGCCATTATTTTTAAAATTTCCTTTTGGACGTTTCGTTTTTATGAGAATGGACATTTTCCCTGCTTCTATTTTCAGTGTTTAGGGCCTAGGCCAAAAGGGGACTTAGACGTTTTTTTTCTTTTATTACGCCCCTCCATGGTTCTGCAACTGCAGAGCAGCCCTCTAAAATTTATGTTGCAATATTCTGAATTAATTGGAACTGGTGTAAACTCTTCATTGTCAATCCATTATATATAGGTAAGGTTTCTGATTTAATGTTTGAACCAATAAACTCCATGAAAACACCCTGAATGTAAAAATAAATATATAAGTATTTATTAGATAGACAGTAAAATCCCCATTTCCACTAGTGCTGCTCCCCCCAGCTTGTCTAGTGTCCTCCATGTAGCTTTTGTCTTTTCTGTGCTGACAATACCTACTTGACACACCCGTGCACATTTGATTCTGTTAGAAATGGTATCCAGTGATGCTATTGTAGTGTGAAAATATCAACAAACGCTGATGTTTTATACCCTCAAAAAATCCTAATTAACTAGAAAATGGATTACAAAGAAATGTAAATTGGTAGCAGGACCCAGTATGTGTCATGTAAGGAAAACTTATATTTGTAAAATCTTGTATTGTAACTATGGCAAATCCAACCTGTAAACTGTCTGTGTGTCAATTAGAATAAAACTTGTACTGAAAAACTTGCACTGTAAGGATAACTAGGGTAAATTGTAACCGGTAAACTATATATTATGTATATTAGTATTAGACCCCTTGTGTGTGTCTAGTTAGGATAAAAACTTTTATCATAAACTTGTACCAAAATGATGGCAAATCCAGTATAAATTGTAACCTATTAACTGTTTACTATGTATGTTTAACCTGTAACCCATTCTGAGCTCTTTGGGGACAACGGGATAGAAAACTAATTAAACAAATAAAATAAAATAAGCATCTACATTTTTGGCCTGGATTCTATAAACGGCGTCCCGATTGTAGGCGGCGGTAGGCATCCTAACGCTGTCTAACCAGCCAATCAGAACACATGTTTTTTTTTAAAAAAAAAACCTCCTGAGGCAGGCCGCCTACATTGAAGGTGCCTCCAGGAATCTAGGGAGGTGCCCAAGCCCGCCTAAGGCTAAGTGTGGGAGTGGTTTGGCTCAGAAGTAGTCTTAGGCGGAGCTAGGTGGCCATACGCGTCTCCTGAAGCCAGCAGGAGACGCGTACAATGTAGGCCAGCAAAATGCTGGCTTATATTGTAAGTAGATGTGGCTGCTGAGCTTATCATGGCAAGGGATCAGCCTGCCATGATAAGTGCCCCCCCCCCCCCGCCCGAATGCAGCAGGAGGAATGCCCAGTCCTCCTGCTGTAACCCCCCCCTCCATAGAGAGGCCACCCTCTGGACCCCCCTCCCATTAGAACCCCTCCTAACCCCACCTGACCCCCCACTCGGATGCCCCCAACCCCCCTCTTACCTTTTTAGTTGGTCGGCCAACGGGTCTTCCCTCCATCCATCTGGTCCGCCTCTAGCCAACAAAAAAGGTTAGAGGGGGCTCTAGGGGGGGAGTTAGGAGGGGTTCTAGAGGGGGTTCTGGCAGGAGGGATTGGGCATCCCTCCTGCCGTGTTTGTTAGGGAGGGGGGTTGCCGGACAGGAGGGACTGGCCATCCCTCCTGCTGCGATCGTTCAAGGGGGGGGGGTTTCTGGCAGGAGGGTTTGGTTATCCCTCCTGCTGGTAGTCTTCACGAAGGGTGGGGACAGGTTGCCACTAAACTTATTGTGGCAGGGAGATCCCTTGTCACGATAAGCTCAGTGGCAACCCGATTCTCTAACCGGCATCTGTAACATGGATGTCGGTTAGAGAATCAGGTACATTTTAGGCGGGCTTAGGCGTAATTCTGTTTAAGACACCTGTCAGCTTCTGAGACAGGGCGACCTATACAGAATCCGGGCCTTTGGGCTTGCTTTTCTAAAGTAGGCTATTAGGAGCTATTCTGCATGCTGTTAGGTTATTTAATCAAGGAATTTTACCTCCCCAGTAAATATTGGGGTAACTGAAAATCACTATTTGGGCAACACACTTATAATGTCATATATACCAAAGCAGAAATGTGCTGACACCAGTTTGGAAGTTTGGAAATCTTCGGAGCGGAATCGGGACCTATTACAGCTAAGTTGAACTACCTGCATGCCCAGGTTTGTATTGTTGAACTGTGATACTATTAACTTCCATAAGAGTTTGGGTGAGGCATGTACTGACAAAATGTATCTTTATTGTAAACCGCTTTGAACTTCACGGTATAGCGGTATATAAGAAATAAAAAAATTATTATATAAGCTGTCAACTGAAAAGTGAATTTGTTATAAGAACTGATGCAGAGAATTGCTCTGGATGTGTGGAATTTTCTTTTTGAGATCTATGAAGCTGAACCGAGATCTTTTTCTCCACATTTGAATATTCTTGTTCCCTTGTGGTATTCAGTGGATTTGTGTTTAGGAAAACATGTAGGTTGCTGCGCTAGTGTGAATGAGCCTCCCCAAACTGATGCCAACACATTTCTGCATTGGTAATTGAAAATCACCCATTATTATTGTTTTACTCTGCATTTTGCCTCCCTAATTTCTGATAACATTTCAGCATCTGTTTGTTCATCATGGCCAGACGGATGGTAGTACACCCCCTATCCATTTCCTCTTTACTGTACACATGGAATTTCTAAACATTGTGATTCCAAGGTGTATTTTGGGTTCTGTAGAATTTTTAGTCTATTTGATCCAAGGCCCTCCATCAATTCGATCTACCCTATCACTGTGATATAATTTGTATACTGGTATCACAGTGTCTCATTGGTTATCTTCCTTCCAACAGGTCTCAAAAATGCTTATTATATCTATCTTTTCATTTAGTGCAATATATGCTAACACTCCCATCTTGTTTCTTAGGCTTCTGGCATTTGTATAGAGACATTTAAAACAATGTTTGTCATTCCTATTTACAACTTGATCAGCAGTTGACATGGATAATTTGCAATCTTTAAAATCTGCCTGCTCTGTACTTAAGGACACCTGGTCTACTGCATTCAATATTGCAACCTCACTATCAGGATGCCCTATCTTCCCCGTTTTGTTGATGTTTTTTTAAGATACCTTGTTCCAAACCATGCTCTTTTCAATAACTGGCAGTCATCCTTCAGTTTCTAGTTTAAAAGCTGCTACATTTCTGTGTCTGTGGGAAAAATGCTGAAGTATATAAGGCCCTGTATATATACAGTTCTCAGTGGAACAATAATAAAATATGAATAGACTCTGTGCTTTCAGGATGGAACTGGATTTAATTTTTTAAGTAAGTGCTTTATTTAAATAGGTCATTCATGAAGCATTCTTATCAAATCAGTATTTAGTATTTGCCCTATATACCAAGTTCACTCAATCTGTACAGAAGCAAATTGTCCACTGCAAAGGCAGTGGATATATTGTACTGTAAAATAACAGATTGCCTTCCCCTGCTTAATACAGCTTTAACTTCAGAAATCAGTTCTAATAATAAAGATTCTGTACTATGCATCATTTGAAATCCATGTTATGAACAATGAAAATCATCTACTGAAATGGAAATTGGTCAACTGTAGATTAACAGAAAACGCAATAATTTTTGTTTTTCTTTGTTTGTGGGGTGTTTGTTTTTTTAAATAATTCACTATTTAGAATAAATAAACAGAAAACCAATGAGCAAATATGTTTGCACAAGTAGATCATGGTAGTCAAAGACATGGTAAATGTATAGACTGACTCAGGGAGATTCTGTCTCAATGAAGCACTGGTAAAGCAAGAATTTACTTAAAAGTTTGTTAAACCATTATTTTAAATATGTTTTAAAATATATAACTTGAAATCCTAAAATGTAGCTTCTTTATTGTTAATGCAGTAAATTGCAGTTTTCTGTTATAAGTATAAATTCCTCTAAAATATATTTAAATATTAATAGTAAGAATATGGATAATGAAGTGCTATTATTTAACTTACAAAATGGGTCCATCTTCAAACTACTGCTGTCAACCCAATGTAATATAGTCATGTTGCTTTTATAAATTCTGTAGATAATCAATCTGGTTAGCACCTTCCACAAGGCTTCACTATTATCAGCCCTATTCACAAAGGTGCAATAACAGTGTAAAACACATGACTCTCCCCTTCCCGATATTCAACTAGTAGCAATCAGGGTTTCTTTTAAATGATGATAATTGCAGGCTAATTTATGCCAGGATATTCCATGCTGGGTCAAGTACCAGCATTAAATATCTGAGCATATGCAGGTAAGTGGCTCTCACCCCGATCCCAGCTAATATTCAGCCCTTGATCTGGATAATCCACTTCTCTGGATACTGGCTGTACATGGACCAGGACAATGACAAGGGGTTCTGTCACTAGGCTACTTTAAATGGCTCATATGCAGCTCATCTGACCCTCTCCTCATAGATCCAATCAAGTTTTCAAGTTTTATTAGGATTTTATATACCGCCTATCAAGGTTATCTAAGCGGCTTTACAATCAGGTTCTCAAGAATTTTCCCCCCCACCAGTTCTGCAACCTGATTCCACCAATCCTCCCCCCCCCCTGAAAAAGAAGTTCTCACCCACATGTTCTCAATTAAACACTCCACAGCCCCTTCCACTACCCGGGGATAACTGATGATGATCTAATGGGCTGGTGAGGAAGTATATAACATAATAGCCTTATTGGGTCAGACCAATGGTCCATCAAACTAAGAAGTAGCAATATTCCATGCAGGGCAAGCAGTGGATTCCTCCATGTCTTTCTCAATAACAGACTATGGACTTTTCCTCCAGGAAATTGTCCAAACCCTTCTTAAAACCAGCTACACTATCTGCTCTTACCATAACCTCTGACAATGCATTCCAGAGCTTAACTATTCTCTGAGTGAAAAAATATTTCCTCCTATTGGTTTTAAAAGTATTTCCTTATAACTTCATTGTGTCTCCTAGTCTTTGTCATTTTTGATGCAGTGAAAAAATTGATCCACTTGCACCCGTTCTACTCCACTCAGGATTTTGTAGACTTCAGTCATATCTCCCCTCAGCCATCTCTTTTTCAAGCTGAAGAGCCCTAACCTTTTTAGTCTCTCCTTATACGAGATAAGTTCCATCCCCTTTATCATCTTGGTCACTCTTCTTTGAACCTTTTCCAGTGCCGCTATATCTTTCTTCAGATAAGGAGACCAATACTCTAGGTGAGGTCGCACCATGGAGCGATACAGGGGCATTATAAGATTCTTAGTTTTGTTAACCATCCCTTTTTTAATAATTCCTAGCATCCTGTTTGCTTTTTGGCCGCTGCTGCACATTGGGTGGAAAGTTTCATCATATTGTCTACGATGACACCAAAATCCTTTTCTTGGGCACTAACCCTCCCCCCCCCCAAAGGTAGATTTGAGGTATTCTTCCCAATGTATATCACTTTGGTCTTAAAATTTAGTTCAACAATCCTGGATGGAGACTGAGAATTAAGCAGATTCTAAGTCTTTTCAGGAACATAAAAACATAAAATTTGCAGCTGCTGGGTCAGACCAGTGGTCCATCATGCCCAGCAGTCTGCTCATGCAGCGGCCCTTAGGTCAAAGACCAGTGCCCTATTTGAGTCTAGTCTTACTTGTGTATTTTCTGTTCCAGTAGGAACTTATCCAACCTTGTCTTGAATCTCTGAAGGGTGCTTTCCCCTATAACAGCCTCCGGGAGAGCGTTCCAGACCTCCACCACTCTCTGGGTGAAGAAGAACTTCCTTACGTTTGTATGGATTCCTTTCCCTTCTAACTTTAGTGAGTGCATTCTCATTCTCTTCACTTTGGAAAGGGTGAACAATCTCTCTGTCTCTACTAAGCCAATTTCCTTCAATATCTTGAATGTTTCGATCATGTCCCCTCTCAGTCTTCTCTTTTCAAGAGAGAAGAGGCCTAGTTTCTCTAGCCTCTTGTTGTACGGCAACTTCCCCAGCCCCTTAACCATTTTTGTCACTCTTCTCTAGACCCTTTCGAGAAGTACTATGTCTTTTTTCATGTACAGCGACCTGTGTTGGATGAAGTATTCCAGGTGGGGGCGTACCATAGCCTGGTATAAAGGCATGATAACCTTTTCAGATCTATTTGTGATCCCCTTCTTAATCATTCCTAGCATTTTGTTCGCCCCCTTTCGCCGCTGCCTCACATTGCATGGACGGTTTCATTGACTTGTCTACAAATACTCCCAAGTCTCTTTCCTGGGGGCTCTCTCCGAGTTTAACACCGGACATCCGTATTCGTGCATATGATTTTGGTTACCAACATGCATCACTTTGCAATTATCCATGTTGAACCTCATTTGCCATTTCGCGGCCCATTCCTTGGGCGTATTTATGTCTCTTTGAAGGTCTTCGCAATCCTTCTGTGTACTCACTACTTTGAATAACTTTGTATCGTCCGCAAATTGCCAATTTCTAGGTTGTTTATAAATATGTTGAAGAGCACAGGCCCGAGCACCGAACCCTGCGGAACTCCACTTTGACACTTTTCCAGTCCGAGTATTGTCCATTCACTCTCTGTTTCCTATCCAACAACCAGTTTTTAATCCACGTGAGTATATCTCCCTCGATTCCATAGGTAGCAATTTTTTGAAGTAGACATTCATGCGGAACCTTGTCAAACGCCTTCTGAAAATCTAAATATACGATGTCGACCAGGTCACCCTTATCTGTCTGCCCATTTACTCCTTCATAGAACTGCAGTAAGTTTGTCAAGCAAGATCTTTCTTTGCTGAAGCCGTGCTGGCTGGTCCTCAGTTTGTGTCCGTCAAGATGATCGATGATGCGGTCCTTTATCAGCGTCTCTACCATCTTTTCCGGTACCAAAGTCAGACTCACCGGTCTGTAGTTTCCCAGATCTCCCTTCGAACCTTTCTTGAAAATTGGCGTAACATTCGCCACTTTCCAGTCTTCCGGAATCTTTCCCGAATTGATTGAAAGATTTGCTATTAGTTGGAGCAGTTCAGCTATAACACCTTTCAGTTCCTTGATTACCCTCAGGTGGATGCCTTCTGATCCCAGGGATTTATCATTTTTAAGCCTATGAATCTGTCTGCATATCTCCTCTAGAATGACCGTCGTCCCTGTCAGGTTCCCGTCTTCATTTCCTGTGTATAGCCTGTCGGCTTCTGGTATATTGGATATATCCTCTTCGGTAAATACAGACGTATAAAACGTGTTCAGTTTGTTGACGATGGCTTTGTCCTCCTTTAGTACTCCTTTTATTCCCTGGTCATCTAACAGCCCCACCGCTTCTTTTGTGGGTCATTTCCCCTTAATATATCGAAAGAACTGCTTAAAGTTTTTTGGCCTCCTTGGCAATTTTTTCTTCGTAGTCTCTTTTGGCCCCTCTTATCGCCTTATGGCACTTGCTTTGATGTTGTTTGTGCTTTTTCCAGTTTTCTTTCGTTTTTGTCCTTTTCCATTCCTTAAACAAGGACTTCTTGGCTCTGATCGCTTCCTTCACCGCTACAGTGAGCCACGCCGTTTCTTTGTTCTTCTTCCTCTTGGAACCCTTGTTGATACACGGTATATATAAATTTTGTGCCTCTGTGACTGTGCCTTAAAAAGGGACCATGCTTTCTCTAGCGTATTTACAGTGATTATCCTCTTCCTAACCATTACTCTCATCCCTTCGTAGTTCCCTTTACGGAAGTTCAGTGCTGTGACCTTCGTTCTGGACCGATATTTTGTTCCTGTGTTTTGGTTGAAGTGGATCATGTTGTGATCACTGTTTCCCAGCATCCCTTCTACTTCTATACCCTGTGCCAGTCCCCGTAATCCATTTAGAACTAAGTCTAGAATTGCATTTCCTCTCATATTTTCCATGACAGGTTCCAGGAAGCAATCGCCTACAGTTTCCAGGAACTTAGTCTTCCTACTGCAGCTGGAGTTGCCTAGGTTCCAATCTATCTCCAGATAACTGCATTGCTTCCCTTGCATTCATGTTTAATCTTTTCCGTCATTTCTTCCTCAGTCTCTTCGGACTGCCTTGGGGGTTGATAGTAGATGCCGATCTTTGTATCCGTTCCATTTGTTCCCTGTATTTTGGCCCATAGAGACTCTACATTATTGTTAGTTTCCAGTGTGTTCTCTCTGGTAGACTCAATTCCCTCTTTTATGTACATAAGAACATAAGAACTGCCATCTCCGGATCAGACCTTCGGTCCATCAAATCCGGCGATCCGCACACGCAGAGGCCCAGCTAGATGCACACCTGGCATAATTTTAGTCACCCATATCCCTCTATGCCTCTCGAAAGGAGTTGTGCATCTAGTTTGCTTTTAAATCCTAGAACAGTGGATTCCGCAATAACCTCCTCTGGGAGAGCATTCCAGGTGTCCACCACTCGTTGCGTGAAGCAGAACTTCCTGATATTTGTCCTGGACTTGTCCCCTCTTAGCTTCAGTCCATGTCCTCTTGTCCATGTCACATTGGACATGTCGATTCGTTGGAATGTTTTACTAAAGAAATAAAGGATGTTTGTGAAATATATTTGAGTTCACCAGTCTTCTTTGGATTACTCCACTCCTTTATGTTTTGTGATTGTGGATTTGACTCTCCTGTGCTATACCAACCATTTTCCCTTTTCTCCATATCTCCCCCTTTCTTTTGACATGCTGTTAGGGAAGTCATTACAGTTTTATGTGTTGTTGTTTTTTTATTGCTTCATCATGATTACCATTAGTACCTTAAGAGATTGTGGCTCCTTTGTGATCAGGGTATCAATTTCAAGTTCCTTGCCAGCAGTCATTCTTTTTCTGGTAGTACCATAGTAGTTCCTGTTTGCATTTTTGACACAATGTGACATTTGATCAGATGCTCCTAGTTTGCTTCTCTGAAAAATACCTCTGGGGATAGCAGTTCTGCTTGCAGGTTTACTGATTTGAGGCTTGTTCCTCAGATTGCAGATTGTTCTTATCTGCCCTGCCCCCTTCCCTAACCCCTATGTAACCCACACAAAACTTCTTTACAGTATGTAAATGTTTTTGTATCATATTCCAGATGCCTCCTCTCAAGGGTTCTTCATAGGGTTTTCGATTCCGACTTGGATAGGCATCTGCGGAATTCTTCTTTTCTCTCTCTACTTCCTTTTGAATATATTTCATCCAGAATTAAGCAGATGAGTTCTCATCAAGGCTGTGGAATTGGTATACTAAACCTTCGACTCCGATTACTCTATTTTTCTACATTCCAACTCCAACTGATATTAGGCTTTAAATTTTTTGAACTGGTAAATTTAGTTTATATTTACCAGTACTCAGTGGCATAGTGAGGAGGGCAGAGGACAGACAATACCAGGCACCATAATGGCAGAGGTGCCGGCACCTCTCTTCCTCTCAGCCCGGCCATCTCTTCAAATCTTCGCCAGCAGCAAGCAGCATCTCCTACCTGCTGCTTACTCTTACCTTGGCTCTCCCTCTGACGTCTCTTCCCGTGACCAGCAAGTAATGTCAGAAGAAGAGCTGAGGCTGGCGCAAGTAGCATATAGGAGATGTTGTTTGCTGCCGCCGAAGACTTGAAGAGTTATATTGGGAAGGGGGATGTGTAGAGGGGGGAAGAGTGTGGGCGGGGTGCCAATGGCGCAGTGATGCCAGGCACCACCACCCTGGGCGCCTCTCCCTCACCACACTGCTGCCAGTACTTTAGATCCAGAACAAATATATAAGTATAAAATGATAGATTTACCATTGTTATAATGTTTTTATTTTGAAACAGGAGTCAGAGTTGGTATATTTTTACTCACTCTAACTTTGACTCTACAGCCCTGGTTCTCATGCACTATTTCTCCAGGGATAGCCCCTCTTCCTTGTTCCAGTGGTCGCTCTCCCTCTGCACCCCAGCAATCTGCTGTCTCTGCTACCTTGAGCTCAAATAGCTCACTCTGAACTCTTCCTAGTTGGTGAGCATCAGGCACCGTTTTCCTGAACTGTTATACTCCAAATGGATGACTCTGTACTTTTGTCGCTGAAACTAACTGATAGTTACACTACTGATACACAAAGAAAATATATGACTTTATGTTTCCTCTTAACACTGAATGAAGCCCCAAACAAACAAACAAAAAGGATTCATAGCATGCCCACTGAATGCCTCTCATAATTATGGGCAATATATAGACAATCTGAAGAAATCCACAAATCATAAAACAGAAACAGAGCTGTGAAGATACTATTGATGATTTTGCATTTATAATTCAGGATCATTTTATATTGTTGCTCTCCTTTGTAATGGCCAAAGTGGTCAAGATAAAACAGGCTTTATGACTCACTATCAAAAATGATCAAGATAAAACATGTTTACTGACTACAATTATTATACAGTACTACCTAATTCCATTCCTTGGAAAAGTAAGGCATGCCAGAATTGCATAAACGTACGATACAGAATCAAATAAAACAAGTTTGATTGCACAACATAGAATGATTTTTCCAGATATTTTAAACCTAGCAATATCAACATTAACACAAGGGTAAAAAGATCAGTGGTATTTTTAGGCAGAAATATTTGGGGTGGCAACAGGGAGGGCAAGTTAATTATAAAGGGAGCCATGACAATAAAACATTTCCACATATCATGTCCAGTACCACATCACACACTCCTCTCCCTTCCACCCGCACTTTTAAATTAGCAATTTAAAGACACCAGGGCCTTCTATACAAAAAGAAACTCTCCCCCTCCAGACTTTTCAATTACAGCATTAGATAGAGCCTCAATTTCAGCTCCTAGTACAATCTCTAATCCTAAGTATCCTAGACTATTGCAACATCCTCTACCTCCCCTGCCCTGCAATAATGATTAAACAACTACAGACAATTCAGAATACAGCTCTGAGACTCGTCTATTCATTGAAAAAACATGATCACATTACTGAGGCATTCATCAATTCTCATTGGCTTCCAATCCAGGAAAGAATACAATTTAAATTCTACTGCATACTATTTAAAACTATAAATGAAGACAGCCCTAAACGACCTAAACGACCGCCTCATCCAAACCACCTCTACCAGGCATAGAAAAACACACACCCCATTCACTTACCCCCCAATCAAATAAGTAAAATGGAAAAAACTATACAACGGACTACTGGCCACTCAGGCAGCGAAGATAGACAACCAAGTCTCCAACCTATTGACAACAACCCCAGACTACAAGATGTTCAGAAAGAAAATAAAAACTATACTCTTCAAGAAATCCCTTAATAAAGCTTAATACCATGATAAAGCTTAACCCCCCTATTACCATCCCCTCCCTAACCCCAGATCCTACTTTTCCCTCTCTTGGAAACCTTCTCTGATCTAACGTTGTAACCCTTCTTCCATAACTCTTTTTGTAATCCGCTTTGAACCGAAAGGTAATGGCGGAATAGAAATCTGTAATGTAATTTAATGTAATATAAACAATTCACCTCCAGTTTTGTATTGCAAACTTCATATTTCCCAATGATGGAGCTATCCCCCCTAGAACTCACCACACACAAAAAAATATTCAAATTGTGATTATCACCTAGGGATCAGCACGTGCCTTTTACTGCCACACATTTTGAATCAGATTGGGTTTTGTTTGTGTAGTGATTCTACAGGATATGGAGACCCATTACTAGTCCTGAACATTTTTATTTTGGTTGCTAAGAGTCTGCTTTCAAATAGGGCCAGACAGACACAAAATCCTGCATAAAACAAAACAAAAAAAAAAGACATTCACAAACCATAACAGCCTTTACCCACCTAAGGGCTAGATTCACTAACCTTTTTTGGGGACGATTCGTGGCCAATTCCACAAGGCCCGATCGATTCTAAACATGAACAAATTCAAATTAGAGCAATCATAGGAATGCCTCCCCTCCGACCGCACGGATCGCGACTTTATGATCCTGACACATGCTTTCACTGCAGATGGTCTTCGCATGCATTTTGGGTCTGGGGTTTTGATTTTTTTATTATTGCTGGTTTTTTTTTTTTTTTGTAGCACCAACTCTCCTGCTCTCCCCTTCCAGCTGCTCTTGCTGCCTAGACTCTCCTGCTCTATGCCGCCCTTCCCCGCAGTGCAGCCCTGCTTTAAAACCATGGGCTGCGGGGGGCGTGGCCGTGCAGAGCGCAGGGAAGACGTGTTTTCCCTGAGCTCCGCTGTTCTCCCTCTGCACTGGCCCTTTTGAACAATAATCTTTGAGCAAATATACCCCAGAATCTACAGCAGCGAGCATGCAGTTATATGGACAAATTTGTCCAAAAAGGAACCCCGGATATGGCGACTAGAGGCGGCAGAAAAGAACGAGAAAAGCCAAAATCGGGACCGGGGGCCGACGGCAAGATGGCGGGCGCCACGGAAACCGCGGATGCCACGTGCGAAGACATGGTCGCACGGATCACTGAGGCGGTGGTTTTGGCCTTGGGAACCAGGCTGGATCAAGTCACCGAATCGTTGGCAACACTTTCGGCCTCCGTGACCACTTTTAATAATCGGGTGACTGAGGTGGAGCAACGTGTGAGCACTACTGAGGACTCTCTTACTATGGTGCAGGAAGAACTTCGCCAGCTTAAGAACACAGTCCAGAGCACGTCAGAAAAGCTGGAGGACCTGGAGAATCGCTCCAGACGCAATAACTTGCGTCTGGTAGGCATCCCAGAGACTGTGCCGGACTCTGACCTACTTGCGGTGCTAGAAAAATGGCTAGCGGAGGAGCTGCTTACGTCCTCTGCCTTTGGCCCTCTCAGGATTGAGAGGGCTCATAGACTGGGCAGAAAGCAGGAGGGGTCGCCTAAGCCCAGAATAGTGATTATACGAATTCTGAACTTTGCTCTCAAGGATCTGCTTTTGAAGAACTTTAGACAACGGAAAGATCTCTTATTCCAGAATCATCGGATTCTGCTGTTTCAGGATTACTCGGCGCAAGTGGCAGCCCTGCGGAGAGGCTATTCACCCGTCTGCAAAATCTTGGTGGACAAGCAGCTGCGTTTTACCTTGCAATTTCCTGCCAAACTTCGGGTCCTTTACAATGGACAACCTGTAGTGTTTGACACGAGTGCGGCGGCCCGCACACAGCTGAATGTCTGGTTCCCTGATTTGGCGGCTCGCACCTGAGTGGGCACTCTGGTTCCTGGCATCTATTGGCTTGCGGTCCGAGAGCTGCTGAAGAGTGGGGGAGCTCCTTCCAGGGGCTCTCAGCGGGATTTTTCTGAAGTGTGCTATCTATCTGGAAACTGGGGACTGTGTGACTATGTTCTTATAATACTTGCATGCTCATAGAGAATTAGTTGGTGGGCTTTCCATCCTGTGGTCAATAGCTGTAGGCAGTCGGGGTTTTTATGGTCTGTTATCATTGGCCGGGATGGGGTTAAGACCTACCTATGAGTTTAGTTATTTGCTTGCATGGTTGATGCTTTTGTTATGAGATTCACTGGGACACTGTTTTTTATGGGTCGGGGGAGGGGGTCTGGGCCTCCAGGAGTCCCTCTGTTGGAGTGGTGGAGTCTGGTGGGGTGGGGACGGGTGGGGGAAGGAATTGGGGGCAGTGGGTGGGGAGGGGAGGGGGGAGATTTGTGTGGTGCTGACAGGGATACGGCTGCTAGAGGATTGGGTGTTTGGTTGCTGGGAGGGGGGCTGGGACTCCTGGCAACGGTTTCTTTTTCCTATGTTCTGAGGGATGATCTGATCTTTGTGTGGGATGTCCCCTAAAAGAGGAGTGCGCTGTGTGACGTGGAATGTATCGGGTATAAATTCCCCTATTAAGAGGACTAAGATTTTACAACACTTAGCGAGACACCAGGCAGACATTGTGGGGTTGCAAGAGACTAAACTTAGTGCAGAGGAACATGGCAAATTGAGAAGATCGTGGGTAGGCCAGTGTTATTCAGCCTCTTCCCCTAAGGCAAAGGCTGGAGTGGCCTTGTTGATCCATAAGGCGATACCCTTTGTACACTCCCGAGTTATTTCTGACCCAGAAGGCCACTATGTAATAGTTCAGGGCATGCTGTCCCATCGAACTGTGCTTTTGATATCAGTGTATGCTCCCAATAGTGCCCAAAGAGCTTTTTACAAGAAACTTTTGGGGGTTCTAATGTCTGTCTCCCAGACGCCGGGGGTCCCTATGATATTTCTGGGAGACTTTAATTCTGTCTTGGATCCAGTGTTGGATTCTGTTAGGGGAGACCTCCGGCCGTCGGGTAGATCTGACAATGGGCTCCTAGCGTGGATGGATGCTCTGAATCTGGTGGATGTTTGGAGAACTTTGCACCCTGACGAAAAGGACTATACACATTCTTCTAGAGCGCATGATTCCTCATCTAGAATTGATTTTATTTTTCTTTCCCGTTCTTTCTTTTCAGAGGTCTATCACTCAGAAATAGGTGCGCTGGTCATCTCAGATCACACTCCGGTGTGGATGGATGTGAATCTGACAGGGGGCCACCAGGGTGGAGGGGGAAAATGGAGATTTCCGATAGCTTTGTACTCCGACCCTGAATTTAAGACATTCCTGGAGCAGCAGTGGCAGGATTATGCAGAATTCAATGATGAACATGTTGGGGAGGGATGTCTTTTCTGGGAGGCAGCTAAGGCGGTGCTCCGGGATGCGGTGCTGGCTTACTGTGCTCGTAAAAAGAAAATGATGGCAGCCAGGATACTGGCCCTTGAGCGTAAGGTTCGGGAGAGCAGGATTTTGGCCCTTCGCTCCCCCATGGGGTCTCATAAATGGGAATTTCAAATGGCGCAGTCGGCGCTCCATGCCCTATTACATGAACGTGCCCAAAAAACCCTTTTTTATTATAAGTATAGATTACATCGTTTTGGTAACAAGCCGGGCAGAATGTTGGCTCAGTTGACTAAGGCGCGGAGGGGGTCCTCCTCCATCACCTCTCTTAGAGACTCCGGGGGGCGGTTGGTGACAGCACAATCCCACCTAGAACGGCTTTTTGTCTCATTTTATAGTGCTCTTTATTCAGCGGAGGTGGTGGATAGGGATGTATCGATTCATGAATACTTAGATTCTCTCCCTTTACCTCGTCTCTCAGAGGAGGATAGCGAAAGCTTGGCCTCCCCAATTACTCGGGAAGAGGTATTAGGGGTAATAAAGAATCTTCCTCTTTGTAAGTCCCCGGGCCCGGACGGATATAGTGGGGAGTTCTATCGGATATTGCAGGGCCACGTAGCTGACCCGCTGAGAAACTATTTTCAACAGTCTGTAGAGGGGGGACATTTTCCAGTTGGATCTAATCGGGCATTGATTACAGTCCTGCCTAAACCTGGTAAGGACCCTCTTTTGGTGGAGTCTTACCGCCCTATTTCACTCATCAACGTTGACTTAAAAATTTTGGCCCGAATAATGGCTAATAGATTGGCCCCCTTGGTTCCTTCGTTGGTAGGGGTGGAACAGGCGGGTTTTGTGAAGGGGAGACAGGCGGGTCACAATGTTCGTAAGCTTTTGATTGCATTAGCCCATTGTGATTCAAAGAAACAGCAGGCTTTGGCCATTAGTTTTGACTCCGAAAAGGCCTTCGACCGGGTCGAGTGGGCCTTTCTTTTCCCATTGTTGCACCGATATGGGGTGGAGGGGTTTTTTATGGGGGCTCTCCGTGCCTTGTACTCTAGTCCGGAGGCGGCGGTGCTGGTCAATGGGCAGCAGTCCTCGGTTTTTTCCTTAAGGCGTGGCACCAGGCAAGGTTGCCCCTTGTCTCCCTTGCTTTATATCTTATTTTTGGAACCCCTATTATTAGGTATTCGCACTCATCCCTCGATCGTGGGTGTGGAGACTAGGGGTTCCTCCCTGAGATGCATGGCATTCGCGGATGATATCATGGTCCTCCTCACTGACCCGGTCTCGCATCTTTCTCCTTTGTTGGACCTGTTTGCTAAATTCGGAGAATTATCGGGTCTTAAGCTTAATGTATCTAAATCTGAGGCTTTATCTATCCATTTAAATATTTCTCATCTTTGGTCGGATTTCCCCATGAAAGAAGCCTCCTTACAGGTGAAATATTTGGGAGTCTTCATCCCTGCATCTTTATCTCGCCTTTATGAGATAAATGTACGGCCCTTGATCCGGCGGTCCATTGAGAGCCTCCGCCTGTGGGGAGCTCTACCGGTCTCTTTGGCTGGTCGCATTTTCTTATATAATATGATGATAGTGCCTCGCTGGTTGTACCTGCTACAGACTTTGCCAATCTGGCTGCGCCGGGCGGACCTGGACGAATTGTATGGTGCTCTGCGGACATTTTTGTGGAGGGGGCGACGACCCCGACTGCCCCTGCGTGTTTTGATGTTACCGGAGGCGCAGGGGGGTTTCGGCCTCTTGGACTTGCGAGCCTATAATCTAGCGTGTGGTATGAGATTAGTCCGAGATTGGTGTCTTGAGAGCTCCTCCTTCTTGACTTTGTCGGTTGAAAGGGATTTTTTGTATCCGGTCTCAGGACTGTTTCTGCTACATGCCCCTTCGGCCCAGTTAGACCCATTACAACGGGGACATGTGGTTTGGGCCTATATGAGACTCATTTGGAAATTGCTATGTAAACATCTGGGTATAAATTATGATGCTTCTCCTATGTTGCCGTTTGTGGGGAATCCCCAGTTCAGCCCGGGCAGTGACAATCGGGTCTTTCGGCTCTGGCATTCACGGGGAATTCGCAGAGTGGGGGATGTTCTTGATGACAGTGGAGCCATCCTGTCAGCTACGGGATTGGCGTCTTTATATGGGCTGGACCGAGTGGATGCTTTTAGTTATGTGCAACTACGCCATTATGTGCTTGGTCTTGAGGGAACCGTCCGAAGCGCTATGGCGGCGAAGAGTCTAGGTCAAAGCCTGGCTTTATGGGAGGATACTGCTCCGCGCCTCCGTTTCTACGTCACTGAGCTACAATTGCCTTTGTCAACTGAGAGGGCTGACTTACTGGCTGGGGCATGGAGCGCTGACTTGGGCTGTAATATTACGTCTCCAATGCTTTCCCATTGTTTTGTTTTCCTGCGCACTCTTTCCTGCAATATGATACACAGGGAACAGGAGTATAAATTTTTCCAGAGAATGTTTATCTCACCTCGGCGGGCCTACAGTGCTGGCTTTGCGGAGCATGAGCGCTGTCCCAAATGCGCTGTGACCTCCGCTACTCTGGGACATATGTTTTGGGGCTGCCCTCGAATACAGGTTTTTTGGAAGCGAGTGTGGGCTTTCCTGTCTTCCTTATCCCTCACGATGCCAGCATGTACCCCGGATGTTGCGCTTTTTTATGCTGGAGAGGCTCTCTCCAGTTGCTCTGGGGGACAGAAATTGTTTGTGTTCAAGGCTCTTCTCCTGGCCAAGAGGGCCATCTTAATATTCTGGCGGGTTCCATCTATACCATCTTTTCCCCAATGGCACGGGTCCCTTTACGAGTTAGCGCTAGTAGAGCGCAGGATGGCGGGGTCTCATGATGAGGGCAGATGGACTAAATTTCAGGATGTGTGGGAGGGATACTGGTTGTCCCTTACTCATAAGGAACGGAGTATATTACTGAATAGCTAATCGTTTGGGCTGTGCTGCCTGGGTGGGGGTTCATGCGCTCTTTCCCTTGCACTAGATGTGATGGGACTTTTGTCCTGGTCTCTTTACTCTAGTATAATGTTTCTTTTTGTACTTTTTCTTTTTCTCTTTCTTTCTTTCTCTCTTGGTATACTCTCCTTTAGAGTGTTATGCACCATACGGGTTTGGGTTTTGGGGGGGTGCTTGGGGGGGTGGGGGAGAGTGGGGTCCCACATGAAGGGAGGTTGGGGGTTAATGGTAAAATACTGTATTGGGCTGTTCTGGAGCTATGCATACCTGCACTTGCGGGGTTTTTCTTGTTATGTTTATATCTTGATGTTGCTGCTTTGTACAAGATTGGTGTTGTACTATATGTTGTTCTCGTTGCCCAATAAAGAAACATTATAAATAAAAAAAACACTACATGTGTTCTTTAGACACTCAAAAAAAAAAAACAAAAAAAAACCATGGGCTGCACTGTGGGGAAAGGCGGCATTTTCCCCCACAGACTCAGCAGGCTTGCTGTTTGAACGGGCCCCGACTCTCCTGCTCTCCCCACCTCGGCAGCAGCAGCCTCTTCCCTTTCACTGACTGTCAGCTGGACATGCCCTGCTCTCTGCCGCCTTCCCTGTAGTGCGAGCCTGCGGGTTTAAAGCGGGGCTGCACTGCAGCGTGCAGCCCCGTTTTAAACCCGCGGGCTCGCACTGCAGGGAAGACAGCAGAGAGGACATGGGGGAGAAAACAGGGCTGGAAGATCAGGATTGTTGCTTGCAGAAAAAACCTGAAGATCGGGAAAGAGTGCATGGCGGCAGTGGAAGATCGGGGCACATTGCAGGGCGGCAATGGAGCAGGACAGTCGGAAAGCCGTTTGCGACTAGTACCCAGCATTCGCTTTTTGGATTGATCAGTCAGCCCAGTCGGATTGGGAACTTTTTTTAGTGAATCGCGTCCCTGCCTACTTTGCATGCAGTTCCCCTCATTTGCATGTGCGGATTGGAATCGGATCACTACATAGGTTAGTGAATAGTGCAGGAGGGAAATCAGGTTCCAAAGGACTCGTAAACCGATTGGTACACGATCGGTTTGCTTAGTGAATCTAGCCCTATGAAAAGACAGTACTATAAATATTACACTGGGCCCCCAGAACACCAATATACCTACTACTAGAAAATGAACAAGCTGGGTTATTATAGCCCCCTTTTATCAAGTTACGTTAGGGCATTAAAAACTAAATAAAGTTTAAAAAAAAGCTATGTTAGGGTTTTTTTTAAAATCTCAGGCCGATATGGTAAAAACTCCACCGCTCATAGAATTCCTATGAGTGTTAAAGCTTTTACCACAGCAACTCACAATGAAAAACCCTAATGCAGCTTGATAAAAAAGGGATCATAGATTCCTACACAAATAGTGCATCAGAGATTCCAAAGTGAAAAATGATTTAAGTATAGGATTGCTTTGCAAATAAATCAAGGTAGCATTACATGATAGTGGCTGTTCTTTGGAGCCTCTGAAAGAATATAGACAAAATTGGGAGCAATTCAGATAAATTTTTGAGCTAGAAATTGTCTTACACCTAGTAGTTAAAAAGTACACTTTCCCCTCCAAATCCATGGTCCCGCCCTTTCTTCCAGAAGGGACAGTGGAATAAACTGTGACAGGATTGGTCCTTATCAGAGAAGATTCCACGAGAAGGGACTGATGGGATAACTGATGGGATAAATGTAACAAGATTCCAGCTTTCCTGGTACAGCAGGAAGGGAATAAGGTGTCTCAAGATTTTGGTTGAAAGTTTGAGAAAGAAGTATATTAGTGGGCAATTTAAGAGACTCTGCAGGAGGACGAGACATACCCATTTCCTCTAAATACTTCGTAGAGTATTTGGTGATGAAAAAAGAAAAAAAAACATCTGCTCCATGGAATGTTGACCTCAAGGGGAAGAAGGTGACCTCGAGACGCCTCACAAAGCAGAGAATGAAGGTGAAGCCTCTCTGGAGTACTGATCCCTAAGGTTGAATATGCAGGTATAGATGACTGACAGAGAGAATGGATAGAATCCCTTGCAGGAGAAAAACCATAGTGGTAAGGCTCTGCAGAAGACGTTCTCAACTTCATAGCTGGAGGCCTCGAAGAGTCTCGAGGCCTGGAGAAATAAGGCCTGTCTCGAGAAGAGGTCCTGGGCCTCGATGGGTACCTCGACTGATGAGGAGAACAGTGCCTCAAACCAGGCAGATCCCGCTGAGAGAAAACGTCGAGGAGTCCTGGCAAATACCTCAAAAAGGGCAGCACTTTATGTGAGGAAGGAGGGCTGGAGGCTGGAGATTGAGGTCGAGACACCAAAAAGGACTGAGCTCCTTGTGTCGAGGTATCCCAAGGCACTGGCAAGGACTTGGCTCCTTGTACAGAGTGCTTAGGCTCCAGACGAGACACTTGCAAAGACTCGTCTCCTTGCATATAGTGGATAGATTCAGCTCGAGGCACTGCCAAGGACTCGATTCCTTGTATAGAGTGCATAGGCTCCAGATGAGACACTCGCAAAGACTCAACTCCTTGCATAGAGTGTATAGAGTCAGCTCGAGGCACTGCCAAGGACTCGACTCTTTGTGGTATTGCTGAGTGCTCAGGTTGGGCTGCAGGAAGCAGAGTCGAGGCAGGAGTATGTTTGGCAAGCTTATTACCAAACTCCTGAGGCATAATGGTCTGGATCATAGCCTGCAAATGTGAAACCGAGACTTGATCTGGTACATTTGGTATGGCTATAGTCTCCAAGGAAGAGGAGGAAGAATCATGCCTCGATTTGGAGACATGCTTCTCAGGCAGCTTCAGAACCACTGCTGGAACAGACTGTTGCGGTACCTGACCTGAGGAAGACAGCAAGGAAAGCGGCTCCTCAGGAGAAGACGTGGCAGATTTGATTGAGGACGAGGACTTCCCAAACGAGGAAGGTTTGCGAGGTAGAAGGTGGGAGCCCCACAGAAGACTTGACTAGAGCTGAGGTCGAATTCGAGACCAAGGTTAGTGGATCCATACCACTGAAGATTTCTCCACCGGTCTGTGACCGGCCTGGACATAGGCGGAAAGATGGCCTCAGTAAAATCGAAACCTGCCAGCGGAGGCCGCAAAGCAGGCCCCGACTTGACAAAGAAATAAAAGTAAAGGTTTAAATAAAAAAAAAATGAAAAGAAAAGAAAACGCGCATGAAACACAGCAACCCTGAAAAATAGAACACGAGCCACGCTGAGAGAAGGCACAAAGTTTTAGAACTGAATCTAGTGCAGAGCGTCAAAAACACGACTTCTCGGCTCCACAGAAAACTGAGGAAACGCGCACCCTTGCATGGGCTGGAAGGCACTTAAGCATGCACGGTGCAGCAGTTGCAAACTTTTTAAGTTCTACAAGCAAATCAGCTTGCGAAGCTGTGCGCATCAGGGCTCCGTGGATGACGTCACCCACAGGTTGAGAATAGGCTGCCTGCTTGTCCTGGGATAATGTATTTTCTCCTGTGCCCTGCAATATTGAAAAGATCTATATTTCGCAAAGCAGACACATCACAATCATTAATATGTATTAAATAGTATTTTTCTTTTCTACCTTTGATGTCTGGTTATTTTATTTTTCTAATTGGAATGTGTTAGACTTGTCCTAAATTATTTTCCAGGTTTGTCTTTCTATTTCTTCTCTCTCCTCTTGTTTTCTTCTTTTCCATCTCTATATCTATCTGGCACTGATCTTTCTGGGGGTTTTCTTTTTTCTACATTTATATCCATTCATTTGATTTTACCCTCGTTTTCCCTTTCTCTTACCCTCTAGTCCTTGGGCTCCTTTTCACTTTTTACTCATATCTACCTACTGACTTTCCCCCATTTCCTTCTCATCCCCTCTCCAGCAATCCCATTATCTTGTCTCTCTCCTTTTTCAGTCTTTCATCCCTCTCTCAACTTTTACCCATTCCCTAGTCCCCCATTCCATCCTCTGTACTCAGCCTGCACCTACCCTTCACTGCCTCTCATCCCTTCACCAGTCCCAGCTCAAGTTCTGTTTCTCTTTCCTTCCCTTAACACCAGGCCACTCTTCTATCTCTTAAACTCTACCCCATCTCCTACTGCCTCTCTTTCACCTTTTTTTAACTCCATTCTACTTCACTGAACTGATCCCCTTCCGCTCATATACCTCCCCAGTACCCCCATCCTTTTTCAGTGCCTCTCATCCTCTCTCCATTCTTCTAGGTCATTCACACTATATCTGAACCTTTCCCTATACTTCAATTCCTTTCTCTTACCCCCTAATTACTACCCTCACTGATTCTACCAACCAAGCAACATACTCCCACTCATACCCAGTCATCTTCTGCTCTGTTTCCCTATTCCCCTCTCCAAGTCTTGGTCAACTACCGTACTCTGTTCCCCTTCTAACCCAAGGTCCTATCCATCTTTTCCTCTGCTCACCCTCAACCCTCCCTATTTCATCTGTCATCTACTAAGTTCACCTTCTGAACCCATCTAATTCCATCTACCTGTTCTTTCCAGAATCTCTTTCCAGTCTATATTTCTTCTTTCCTCATATCTACTCTCATTTCCTCTGTGTCCTTATCTATCCTGTCTAGTATCTCCCCTCTGTTTCCATGACCCTATCCTCCCCTCGTGGTCAGCATTTGCTCTATGTCCCCCATCTCTCCCCTTGTGTCCAGCATTGCCCCTCTGGATCCCTGTATCTCTCCATGTCCAGCTTCTCCCCTTTCTTCTACACACCCACTCTAGTGCCAGCATCTCTCCCCCTCTATTTCCCTTGCCCACTCACTATGGTACAGCATCTCTCTCTCTCTTTCTGTGGATCCAGTGTGTCTATGCTCACACCAAAATTCCATCATTCTTCTCTCTTTCCTTCCTTCTGTGGGTCTAGTGTTTCTCCCCATCCCCTTATCCGAGTTCCTTCTTCCCTTTTTCCCCCCATCCATGGTCTGGTATTTCGCTCCCTAACCCCTTACCATGGTCTGGCATTTTTATCTTTCCTTTCCTCCTCCTCCCTCCTACAGGTATGGCATATCTCTCTCTCTCCTTATATACCCTCACAGTCCAGTATCTCTCTCTCTCTCTTCCCTTCATGTAAGAGATCAATGAAAATACTCTCACTTAATTGCTGTCAGGTGTATAACTGATAGTATCCTATAAACTTAAGAATGTAAATGCCAGGCATGCCCCTCCTACAACCACAGTTCCCTAGCAGTTGCATACTAAAGAAACTACACACTAAGGGCTGGATTCAGTAAACAGCACCCAAAGTTAGGTGCTGTTAAAATCTGCAATAAGCGCTATAGAATGGTGCTTAGATTCCCTTGCCCAAGTTTGGGTGGGAGGGCTTACTCCAGTTGAAACTTGGTATAAATCCTTGTGCCCAATTGATAGCAGTTTGTCATGTAATTCTCTAACATTGTATCTAATCTCTGGGAACATCCTAACCCGCCCATGACCCTATCATGGCCACACCCCCTCTTGAGTTGTGCACTATCAAATTTAGATGCAGATGTTATAGAATAGCAACTAGGTCAGATGAACAAGCAAATCTAAGATAATGCCAATAAATTCCAATTATTGTTGATACCTCATAAACTCATTAATTTGCATGAACATTTGCCCCACACACCAAAACTGATGCGTCCAAGCTTTGGGCAACCAATGTAGAATCTGGGGCAAGGTTATAGAATACTAAGTGAAGTTACACATATAATTGCAAATAGTGTCAATTATTGGTTGGCAACACCAATTAGCACTTAATTTAACAATTTGGTGCTTGCTATACTGCCTTCGGCAATTGGAAAAAGGTAGTGTACAATCTAAAAAAATAACTAGAGCAGCACAAGTGCCAGAAAGGAACTCCATTTTGTGTTAGGAAAGAAAGGTGGAAAAGCAAATCAGGACAGCAAGAAGTTGTGGATAAATAAAGGAAAGTACAGAAGGCAAACAGAAGCCATTCAACATGCCCCAGACCAATTCCAACTAAGAACTGAGGATAAATGCAAAGATAAACCAAAGAGTTTTTAAAGCATAAATTTGCTTCTAGATGGTTCAATACGAAGTGCAGGGATCATACAACTTTCATAGCTCAATGATAACCAAATCCTCAAAGGTTTTGCTGATTTAAACTGGAGTGTTTTTAAGAATCCAGACTGGAATTAATTTAAGACCTTATATAAAAAATATGTAGATTCTTACTGTTCTTTAGATACTTGCTCCCCCACAATTTTAAAAGTGTCTCCAATATCTTTCCAGAAAAAATCTCCTTGAGTAGTTAGGTTATATAGAAAGAATCTATCACTTCAGTTTCGAATTATAGATCTATTGCTTCCATCCCTTTTTTGTGTTAAATTACTAGGGGGGATCAGTATATTTACAACTATTAGATTAGATCAATTCTCTTTTTTTTTTTGTAAATCTTTATTGATTTTCAATGCATATAAAAAGTGCAACAATTATACATTCAAAAATATTAAAAAAACGTACTTATATACTTGCAAATAACTGAAACAACTTACCCTACCCCACCTTTCCCTCCCTGCCTTCCTGGATTGTGTGGAAAACTAAGCAATTCAGAAACTAAAGTATTAATCAATCTGTTGTTTAACAAAAGACTCCAATAGATTCCAAATATCTTACTATTTCCAGATTGTTCAGCTATCATCCTTTCATATCTACAGTATAAACAAAGTGTTTCCTAACAAAAAGAAAAATGTAATCTATCCCACTTTTTCCAATTCCTAGTAATTAATTGCATAGCCACCTCATCGTAATAAGAAGTTGTCTATTTTTATATTTATCAATAGGACTATTAATTGTTAACAGTGTCCCAAATAAAATCACATCATATGACAGTGGAATAGAGATACCTAAAACCAAGTTGATTTTTCCCCAAACTGACTTCCAGAAATTGAGTATCAACGGGCAATAAAATAAAAGATGATCCAGTGTCCCTACTTCAAGTTGACAGTGCCAGCATCTTTTAGATTTTGAGTTATCCAATTTTTGTACACGAGCAGGGGTCCAAAATATTCAATAACAAAAAAAGCCCAAGTTTGTCTCATAGATGCTGATGCTGTAGATCTTATTCTCCAAGTCCAAATCCGTGGCCATTGTGTAGCTGAAATACTCTGTTTTGTTTCTATGCTCCAAATGTCTCTCAGACTCATTTTTGGGTGTTTTGGCAAATACTCAGATATTAATTTATACCACTTAGCGGCCTGATGCCCTTGAAAATCTGTCTGGAAACATAGACCAGGCAAACTATACTGATTTTTTAAGTCGCGCCAGTCAGGGAACCCTTTCTGAATGGCCTGTTAAGATCAATTCTCCATTCTGAACGAATCTCAATCTGGCTTTCATCCCTTGCAAAGTACGGAGACTGTGTTAGCATCCTTACTAGACCATATACTTACTCTGTTCACTAAAGGCTTTAGTGCTCTTATTATGCAATTTGATCTAAGTAGTGCTTTTGACCTTATAGACCATAAAATATTACTTGATTGGCATTTCAGGAAAAGCACTTAACTGGTTTGAGGGCTTTCTCCAATCCCAGATTTACCAAGTTTATTTTGAAAATTCTAGTTCAGGAATTTGGGCTCTCCTCTTTCTCCGTTGCTTTTTAACATCTATTTAGCATCATCAGGATCAAGATTAATAAACCTGGGAATAATATTGTATAGCTATGCTGATGATATAACCATTGTAATCCCCTTATCTTCCCAACTCTCTACATCCTCAAAATTTATATCTTTAATAGTTTTGATATTGACCATTGGATAAAGGATCATAAATTAAAACTTCAGATAAAACTAGGTTTTTCTTGGCTATTCCATCTAAATATATTAGAGACCTTGGTTTTGAATGGAACTTCTTATCCCATTGCTTCAACTATCAAGATATTGGATGTCCATTTGGATAAGAATTTATCGATGACTAAATAGGTTGATGCCTTAGTTCAGTGTATCACAGACTGTGTGCCGGGGCACACTAGTGTGCCTCCTGAGATTCCAAGTGTGTCGCAGCACACTAAGGAGGAAGAGAGGTGCCTGCAAGCTGACTTCCCTATGCGGTACAGCACCAGTGCTGCCTGATTCACCAAAGGCCTGCATGTTTCCCCCCTCTCTCTAGCGTCCTCCAGCTCTTTCCCTGGCCTCTCGGTCTCACCTTCAAAGCTAATTATAGCAGCCTGCATAGGATCGCCAGTAGGTAAAATGATTTTATTTTTAATATAGTGATTGAAATGTGTCAGTTTTGAGAATGTATATCTGCTGTGTATATGAAAAATGAATGGAAAAATTGTATTACAATTAGTAAAGGGGATGGGATCTGGAGCAGAGCTTGGGTGGGCCTAGGGAGGTCTGTGGTTGGAGTACTTAGTTGATATTTGTTAGACTTAGGGGGTACTTAGCTTGAAGTAGTTGAGAAACACTACTGTAGGCAATCAGCTGGCGCCAGTGCCTCTCCTTCTCTCCAGCCCTCTTCCTTGCTGGCACCCTTTACTGGTGTCTCAGAACCCATTTGGAAGGCCTCTGCACATGCGCATTTGTCACGCATACGTGTGATGTCATCACAGCAATGTCCGCGCACTTCTGGGTGCCTCAAGCCATGGCCACTACCTTTAGTGTGCCCCGGCTCAAGAAAGTTTGAGACACTGCCTAGTTAGAAAATGCTTTTTTATGCTTTGGAAGCTTTGTTTAATTAGGCCCTATTTTAATGATAATTGCTTTAGATTACTGGACCAGTCACTTTATTTATTTATTTAGATTTATATCCTGTCCTCCCTAAAGAGCTCAGAATGGGTTACAGTTTACATTCACAGTGTTACAATATAGTGTTTACATATAGTGTGTTGTAATATATCTTCATATAGGATTACTTACTGATGCTGGTGAAGGGTTGAGGGAGTGACTAGGCAAAAAGGTAGGTTTTTACAGCTTTCCTTTAAGGGCTCTGATATGAAGAGGTAGGCTGTTCCAGAGGTTTGGTAAGAAATGGGAATAGAATCGTTTCCAGGCTGTCTGGAGTTGGAGGGAGTGTCCTGATGGTGTATGTAGGCATATTTCATCCTGTGTGGGGTGTAGAGAGGAAGTTCGTCTGAGAAGTATTTGGGTGTCATGTTGTAGAGGGATTTATATGCCAACATAAGGTCTTTGAAAATGCAGCGTTTGGTTATGGGCAGCCAGTGGGCCGATATCAGTGCTGGAGAGACTGGATCAAGGGCTTGTAGGTTTTTCACTAGTCTTATTGCTGCATTTTGAACTCTCTACAGTCGTTTGGTGTTTTTTGCTGCAAAACCATTTATTAAAGTGCTGCAGTAAAAAGGACAAAGGCATAGAGCAGGGGTAATCAACTCGAGAGCCACAGGCAGGTCAGATTTCCGGATATTCACAATAAATATGCATCAGATAGATTTGCATCTCATGGAGACAGTGTATGCAAATCCATCTCATATATATTCATTGTGGATAACCTGAATACCTGACCTGCCTGTGGCTCTCAAGGACCAGAATTGCCTATCCCTGGCATAGAGTAATTGGGTGAAGTCTTGTTCCGTGAAGTAGTTTCTTATCTTTTGGAGCTGGTGGAGGTAGAAGGATAAAGAGACTACTTAGGCGATGTGTTTGCAGAGTGAAAGGTTTGAGACGAGAGTAATTTCTAGGCTCCATACTTCCTCTTTTGCCATCAAGGTAGTTGATTCCCAGGTTAGGGAAGGGTGGGTGTAGGAGCATTTTTCTTTCCTAATCCATAGCAGTTCAGTCTTGGAGGCGTTGAGTTGAAGTTGTTAATTTTGGATAAACAGTTGTAAAGGATTGCGCTCTGGGTGCCGCAAGTTTCTCCTAGTGGTAGCTATAGTTGAATGTCGTCAGCGAAGGACTGGATTTTGATTTGGTATTTTTGGGCAATGTCAAGTATTGCTTTGATGTAGAGATTGAAAAGAAGAGGGGATAATAGGGCTCCCTGTGGTACTCCTTATTTGATTTGTTTTGGTTTGGATAGATTAGTGCCAGTAGTACTCTTTGGGATCTTTTGCTCAGAAAGGAATCGAACCAGCATAGTGCTGTATCACGGATATCGATTTCTGTAATATTGTTCATCTGGGAGGTTATCGTAAAAATTTGATTTTTAGACTGAAAAAGTCAGATCATATAACTCTTTATTACAAAGAACTACACTAGCTCCCTATTGAGGCCAGAGTATTTTTCAAACTAGGATGTTTGTGTTATAAAGCTTTATATGGTCTGGCCCCTGGTTACTTGACAGAACATTTTAAAGTTTCCTAATTATAGATGTTCCTCACATATTCCAGTATTATTTGATTTTCCATTGGCCAGGGGCTGCCACTACAAAAGATATCACAATCCACTGTTGTCATTTCAAGCAGCTATTTGGAATTCTAACCTTTGCCAGTTATTTTCCATTTATATATCTTATATGAATTTCAAGAAATGACTAAAAACTTATCTATATGCAAAGTTTTTGTAAGATTGTTTATATGCAAAGTTTTTGTGAAGATTAACTTTTGTAGCTCACTGCTGATGGTCAGTGTTTCTTAAATTTGTTAAACCACATAGATCTACAAATGTTATGTTATGGAAGAAAATTCCAGAGTGCTCATAAGAGGCTAGATAGAAAAAGGCAGACTGAAGCATTGAATCCAGCCAAGCCTGGGAAAGGGGAGGCAAACTAAGAAGGTATTCAGAAGACGAACATAAGTGATATGCTAGTTTGTAGGGTACAATAGAAACAAGGTAAAGTGAGAGGCCAGTAGGGAGGGAGATAAAGTTCCTGGATGCTGTAGACGACTGCTTCCTGAAACAACTTGTCAAGGAAAATACAATAGGAAACGCAATTCTGGACTTAATTCTAAATGGACTACGAGGACCGGCGCAAGGTGTAGAAGTAGAGGGGACGCTGGGAACCAGTGATCACAATATGATCCGCTTCGACCTGGACATAGGGTTGAAACATCGACCCAGAACGGACACGGCGCTGAACTTCCGAAAAGGGAATTACAAAGGGATGAGACTCATGATGGGGAAGAAGATTAAGAAGAGGATAAGCACTGTAAAGACGCTAGAACAAGCATGGTCCCTTTTTAAGGACATAGTCACTGAGGCACAAAATCTATATATACCGCATATCAACAAATGATCCAAGAGGAAAAAGAACAAGGAACCGGTATGGCTCACTGTAGCGGTGAAGGAAGCGATCAGAGACAAGAAGACTTTGTTTAAGGAATGGAAAAGGTCAAAAACGGACGAAAACTGGAAAAAGCACAAACAACATCAAAGCAGGTATCATAAGGCGGTAAGAGGGGCCAAAAGAGACTACGAGGAAAAAATAGCCAAGGAGGCAAAAAACTTCAAGCCGTTCTTTCGATATATTAGGGGGAAACGACCCACAAAGGAAGCAGTGGTGCCATTGGATGACCATGTAATAAAGGGAGTGCTAAAGGAGGACAAAGCCATCGTCGACAAACTGAACACATTTTTTGTGTCTGTGTTTACCAAAGAGGATATACACAACATACTGGAAGCCGACAGGCTATACGCGGGAAATGAAGACGGAAAACTGACAGAGTTGACGGTCAGTCTAGAAGAGGTATGCAGACAGATTGATAGGCTAATAAATGATAAATCCCCGGGACCGGATGGCACCTAATCGAGGGTAATCAAGGAACTGAAAGGGGCTATAGCTGAACTGCTTCAACTAATAGCCAATCTGTCGATCAAATCAGGAAAGATTCCAGAAGACTGGAAGCTGGTGAATGTTACGCCGATCTACAAGAAAAGTTTGAGGGGTGATCCGGAAAACTACAGACCGGTGAGTCTGACCTCGGTACCGGGAAAGATGGTATAGGTGCTGATAAAGGACCACATCATTGGGCACCTTGATGGACACAATCTGATGAAGACCACCCAGCATGGCTTCAGCAAAGGAAGATCTTGCTTGACGAACTTGCTGCACTTCTTCGAGGAGTAAACAGGCAGATAGACAAAGGCAACCCGGTCAACACTGTATATCTGGATTTTCAGAAGGCGTTCGACATGGTTCCGCATGAACGACTACTTTGAAAAACTGCGAGCCATGGAATCAAGGGTGGATTAAAAACTGGCTGGCGGATAGGAAACAGAAAGTGGGGATAAATACTTGGACTTGAAAAGTGTCACCAGTGGAGTGCTGCAGGGTTCGGTGCTTGGACCCGTGCTCTTCAACATATTTCTATACAATCTGGACACTGGTACGACGAGTGAGGTGATTAAATTTGCAGATGATACTAAGTTATTCAGAGTACTGAAGACACAGGAGGATTGCGAAGATCTGCAATGTGACATAAACACGCTCGAGAAATGGGCCACAACATGGCAAATGAGGTTTAACCTGGATAAGTGTAAGGTGATGCATGTCGGTAACAAAAATCTTATACACGAATACAGGATGTCTGGGGCGGTACTTGAAGAGACCCCCCCTCCCAGGAAAGAGATTTGTGAGTACTGGTCGACAAGTCAAGTCAATGAAGTCATTGAAGTCAATGAAGCCATCCGTGCAATGTGCAGCGGAAGTGAAAAGGGCAAACAGAATGCTAGGAATGATTAAGAAGGGGTTCACGAACAGAAGGTTATCATGCTGCCGTACCGGGCCATGGTACGCCCTCACCTAGAATACTGCATCCAGCACTGGTCGCTGTACATGAAGGACACAGTACTACTTGAAAGGGTCCAGATAAGAGTGACTAAAATGGTTAAAGGGCTGGAAGAGTTGCCGTACAGCAAGAGATTAGAGAAACTGGGCCTCTTCTCCCTTGAAAAGAGGAGACTGAGAGGGGCCATGATCAAAACATTCAAGATACTGAAGGGAATAGACTTAGTAGATAAAGACAGGTTGTTCACCCTCTCCAAGGTAGAGAGAACGAGAGGGCACTCTCTAAAGTTAAAAGGGAATAGATTCCGTACAAACGTAAGGAAGTTCTTCTTCACCCAGAGAGTGGTGGAAAACTGGAATGCTCTTCTGGAGGCTGTTATAGGGGAAAACACCCTCCAGGGATTCAAGACAAAGTTAGACAAGTTCCTGCTGAACTGCAACGTATGCAGTTAGGGCTGGTCTCAGTTAGGGCACTGATTTTTAACCTAGGGGGCCGCCACGGGAGCAGCTGCTGGGCACGATGGACCACTGGTCTGACCCAGCAGTAGCAATTCTTATGTTCTTAAATGGCACTGTGTGTCATAAACAAGATTCTAAATAGAAAACAATACTTCACATGAAGCCAATGAAGAAGTTACACATTCAGTTCTCATAAAATGAAATAGTATATGCAGTGTTCTCCCTAGCGACTTTTAGCCGGGTGCTCCGCCCGGCTAATTTAAGTGAGCGCCCAGCCGTGAATTGGTTCAGCTGCAGCACAACAGGCCAATCACAAACGACCTTAGAACTCTGAGGTCGTTTGCAATTGGTCCATTGTGCCCTAGCTGAGCCAATGAAAATTCCAGCGCCACAACAGGAGTTTCAACTTTGAGAAAGAGCCATGCCGCTGGGAAGAGTCCCAACACTAGCGAGCCCGCCATGGCCACAGAGGAGAGCAAAAAACCTTTGGACAGACCCGTACCGACTGGAAGCAGTTCATTTACAACCCGCGGAGTGGAGAGGTCCTGGGGCGGACGGCCAACAGCTGAGGTAGGAGCCTGGAGAGTGAGGGAGGAGGTTTGGAGGTGAACCGGTGGGTTATTTTTTTTTTACCAGTAGCTTTCATCAGTGTTGAGAGGTGTGTGTGCACTGCCGCCGACTATACAGTCTGTGTTCTCTTCCCTGAGCAGTGACAGCCTTCGTGTAATGAGAGAATGCGCTCCCACCAGTTTTGTTAAAAAAATTTTAAAAAAGCCAAATTCGCAGCATAGGGAAGCTAAAAAGAAAGTTGTAAGGGAGGGGGGAGAGGGAGATGAGTTGAAGACGAAATGCAGGCCTCCTAAGGCAGACTGATGAGCCGCTGACTTCTAAGTCCGATCCTACTTTTATTTAATTCCGTTCACCACCCCACCTCCTTTTTATTATTTTGTATGTAGAGGGGTCGAATTGGGGAAGGCAATTGAGGAGAGGAGCTATGGCAGCGAAACTGTCAGCCACCCCCTTTATTTGATCCTGCAGGGTCTAGAGTTCTCTAGAGTTGAACCTGCTGATCCATGTAAGTTATCCTCTCACTGTGCAGATAACCTCTTTTCCCCTACCCCATGAGCTCCTCTCTTTTTTTGGTGTATATGTATGTGTGTGGGTGGAGTTATGTTTTGCTTTGATTCGAAGTATACTATACTTTATTATTTTCCCAAATGGGGGATGCTGTGTGTATACCCCATGTCTTTTTGAATTGCATAAAAACAAAAGAATAGCCTGTTTGGGATATGTGCAGTATATAAATAAATAGTTTGTATTTGGCAACCCTGACTCAAATCGAAAAGAAGTTGGACACTACAGCGCAGGAGTTAAGAGCTCAGAGGAGCGTCTGTTGCTCAGTATAGGGTGATTTTGTGGTACGATTGGTTATATTTCTGCGCTCGGGGAATTTCAAAAAGAAGAATGTGAGCGAGTTTGGGGGGAGGTTATGGTTGATATTACAGGGAAAAGGGCGTATGAATTTGTCAGTAACTTTAAAAAAAAAAAATTTTTCAGAGATGAAGGATCTGGACATGGGGGTTGGGGACAGGAGGAGGAGACAGAGAGATAGAAAAGGACCTTGAGGAGGGGTGGGAAAGTAGACTTAAACCAAAAGGGAGGGGGAACACAGGGCAGATGCTGGACTAGAGGGGTATAGAGGGAGAGAAAGAGACTGCAGAGAGGGGAAACACCATGGACTGAGGAGAGAGTTATGCATATGCCAGGTCCTGGGGAAGTAGAGAACAGTGAGAGTGAGAGATACAGAAAAACCTGAAAGAAAGGTGGGAGGACTCGAAATGTTAGCAGAAGGAAGATAGAGGGAGAAACCTGAAACAAAGGGAAGGCAGAAGAGAGGGGGGGGCAGATGTTGAACTTGGGGGTGTATAGAGGGAAGAGAGAAAGAGAATGCAGAGAGGTGGAAAGATTCTGGACCAATGAGGGAGGGAGGAAGGAAGGAGAGAGAGAGAGGCAGAGAAAGACCTGGAAGAAAGGAGAACAAATGCTGGACATGGGGGAGAGGGGGTGTTTGTAAGCAATAGAGAGACAGAGGCCTGGACCAAAGGGGCAGACTGGATGGGCCATTTGGTCTTTATCTGCCATCATCTTTCTATGACATGAGGCAGATGCTGGACTATGGAAGGTGCATACAGAAGAGATAGAGGGGGGGGAGACCCTGAGGAAGAACAGAGAGATGGAAGATCATAACAGAGGAGGGAGAGAAAGGGAGACATGTTGCCAGAGGAGGAGAGAGGAAGGAAAATTGGACTCATGGAGGGACAGAGAGAGATGTTGGTTGGGGAAGGGAATGAGGTCCAGAGAAGAGGAAGTGTGCAGAAAGAAAGAAATATTAGATGCACAGTCAGAAGGAAGTGCAACCAGAGACTTGTGAAATCACCAGGTAACAAAGGTAGGAAAAATGATTTTATTTTCAATTTAGTGATCAAAATGTGTCAGTTTTGAGAATTTATAATCTGCTATTTATATTTTGCACTATAGTTGTTACTGAGGTGACATTGCATATTTTAGTCATCTGTCTTGACCTCTTTGAAAAATAAAACAAATATAAATTATCATTTTCATTTTCTCTGCATACAGTGTGCATTGTGGTTACCATTGTGAATTAATAAGATTATATTGTGTGTACATGAAAAATGAATGGAAGAAATTGCATTACAATTAGTACTATTATAAATGGGGGTGGGGTAAGTGACAGAGCTTGGGCTGGGGTACTTAGTTGCTTTTTGTTAGACTTAGGGGGTACTTGACTTGAAAAAGTTGAGAAACACTGGTCTAGGTGACTATGGAGTTCACACAGTAAGGGCCCCTTTTACAAGGCTACAGTAGTGATTCTCCCATGGCAAATGCACCATAGTCCATTCAATTCCTATGGGCTTCAGTGCATTTGCTGTGCCAGAATTGCTATCGCAGCTTTGTATAAGGAGCTCTAAGGCAGGAACTACTGTCTCTGTGCTTTGTCTTAAACAAAAAACAGATTTGCCGGGGATGCAAAGCATTAACTGATTCAACATGAGTTTGAAGTTCTTTGAATACCACTCTCTCAAGTACGGTAGTTTTGAAAGAAATGGAAGGTTCGATACTGGCCAGTAGTTATTCAGAATAAGAGGGTCTGCATTATTTTTTTTACAAGGTTGGCTTAAATGCTACTGGAACACTGCCTAAGTGTCAACCCTTAAAAAAGGGAGTCGTATTGAGCATTGGAAAATAATAATAATAATTAATAAAAATAGAACACATTTAATTTTCCCCATCATCAAATTTCCCCATCCTGCCCCACCCGGCAACTTTTTCATACCATCCGGCTGGAAAAAATTTCTGGGGAGAACACTGATATGGATAGCTGTATTTTGAACAGATTGTAACTGCTTTCGAAAATATTGAGGAAGACCAATCAGTATATGAATACTGTTGCAGCAGTCTAAACAGGAAATTACCAAAGCATGAATACAAATGTCTATAAATCATTTTTATTTTTAGAAGGGAACGAACTAAGTGAATCTGATGAAGTGCAAACCAGCACTGTTTAACAACCATAGAGATATCTAAAGGAATCAACAAATGTGACAGGGAAGCTGGCTAAGATTGGGGTTGTGCAGTATTCTATAACTTGTGTGTACAAGTTTACAATCTAAATGTGAAAACTGGCATATAAGATTATAAAATTAGAGGATATTGAGGTGTCAGAAGGGTAGCAAATCATTTTTGGGGGGCATGTTACTTGCCACTTTGCAGCAACGCCTATGAAATCAATATGCAAATAAATTCAGGCTGAACAACAGTTAAAGCAATCCACACAAACACACAAAGAACCTCAGAAAACCCAATGTCCCACAGCATGCGAGCATTGTCTAACTGAAAAAAGGAAGCTCTTCCAGGAACTCCACTCCTTGTTCTATCTGTGGTTTCTGCTTTCTAAAGCTTACTGCACAATGGCTTTTTAAAGGAGCTGTAAGAGATATTTGTTTCTACAAAACTGTCTATGATTCTACTAGCAGTGGTGTACTGATTCATAGGCAAGGGGAAAACAAACACATACACACTAGTATTTGGTACTAATCCCAGTATTACAGTGTAAAATTACAGGAAACACAAGCAGGCAATAATCGCTGAAGGACACCGTTCATGAGGTTTTTTGTTGTTTTTAAATTATCTGCTTACTGCAAAACTCTATCAAAAAGGATTCATGGTGAAGAAACACTAGGAAGAGTTATATCCTATCTTCTTTAAAGTATCTCATTAAAATATCTCTCGAACTACATGAAAGTGTCTCTCGCCCTATATAAGGGGCTCCTTTTACTAAGCCGCGTTAGGGCTTTAATGCTTGGAATAGCCCGCACTAAATTGCCGCCCACCCTAGACCTTAACGCCAGCATTGAGCTGGCGTTAGTTCTAGCCGCATAGCGTGGGTTTAGCGTGCGATAAAATGCTGCATGCACTAAAACCGCTAACGCAGCTTAGTAAAAGAAGCCCAAAGTGTCTCTCGCCCTACAAGAGAGATAATTTTATTAAATGCTCTCTTTTGGGTATATAGTCAGTTTCTTGATTTTATGTTGTATTATACAACATTATTAACATAAAAAATATGAGTTGATAGAAAGTAAGAAAAAGAGAAGCAATAAACACAAATTGGTAATTAATAACAAAGCAAATCCTCATCAAGGAGAAAGAAAATACCTAGAACTAAAACAGTAAAATACTATCAGACAAAACTAGGCTCCATACAAGTCAAAATTAATGAACACCTGGGCCCGGATTCTGCATCCCGATTGTAGGTAGCTGTAGGCGTCCTACAGCTGTCTAACCAGCCAATCGGGATGCACGTTTAAAAAAAAAAATGCTCCCCAGTCAGGCCGCCTATATTGAAGGCATCTTCATGAGCCTAGGGAGGCCCACAAAACCCCCTAAGCTCACCTAAAGCTATGCGTAGCCTTAGATGAACCTAGGCGGCGGTACGTGTCTCCCTAGGTCAGCAGAAGATGTGTACAATCTCAGCCCATATACCTAAGGCCCTGCCCATAGGAGGGGCTTTAGGAGCCTAAGGTAAGCCCGCCTTATTTGGACGGAGGCGGGCCTGCAGGCTAGACAGTGGTAAGATCCGGCCGGCCACCTTTCAAGGTGAGCACGGGGGGGTCCGGGGAGGTGGGTTGGGGGGGTTTCATTGGGGGGAGGTCCGGAGAGGAGTTCATTGGGGGGGTCCAGCAGGAGGGATTGGGTACCCTCCTGCCGATCATTGGGGAGGGGTGGGGGTTAGTTGGGGGGGTCCGACAGGAGGGATTGCCACCCTCCTGCCATGCTCGTTCAGGGGGGCAGTCTTCGGGCAGAAGGGTTTGGGCTCTCTCCCTTGCTGCAATAAGTATCTACAGTAACCCGTGTCTACAGTAACCCGGTTCTGTAACTGGCGTATAACATGGACATCAGTTACAGAATCAGGTTTATTTTGGGTGAGCGTAGGCCCGATTCTGTATAGGATGCCCGTTCTGGGCGTCCTATATAGAATCCGGGCCCTGGTGTCCACTTCAAAATATAACAATAACAATAATATACCACACTTAGGGGCCCCTTGTACTAAAGCTTAGGGTGCTTTAACAGACATTAGCGTTTACTAAGTGCCATGTGGCCCACAGGTGTAAAATAAGTTGTGCAGCATTTAACACACATTTGCTAAACTTTAGTAAAAGGGCCCCTTATTCATTAGAACATTTTCCAAATGCAATGAACCAAATAAAATGAACTTATTACCTAATCAACAGTACTTATCAGTGACAAATGTCAGTTTTTGTTTAACAATTATTTTTAGATTTCTTTGTGCTGCTGTTCAACAATCACAAACAAATCTAATAGAAGTCAGACGCGTACCAGGTAGAAGACAGTACTCGTACGTCAACTCTACCAACACAGAATAATTATTGTTAGAAGATTGTGTCTTGCAGGATTCTTCTCCTTTGAAAAATATATTCTCATTTAATTGAAAGGATACGCTCATGAAAGGATAAATGCATTTGAAAATAGCTGACACCAATATCGAGAAAAAGTACAGTAGTCAAACTATACCAATTAATGTTGAGCTGCTATCGAGTATCTGGTTTAAGACTACATAACTTTGCTGCAGCACCATAAATGTAAATCACTGTCAGACATAGTAGTAGCCCATGCTATGGTCCTATAACTTTAAACATTTTGCCTGTAGTGTGAAATACAAAAGCCACAAAGAATGTGGAAACAAATAACAATGAGATCACAAGATGTTGAGGAATTTACTAATTCTCACAACGCCCTATTAAAGAAGTCCAGGTCTAAAAGAAAGTCCAACCAAAAATAACAGATGTAAGACCAGTACCCCTCACCCTATATTAAATTACAGAGGCCCCCCACCATGCCAGGTGCACCCCCCAAAAAAAAACCATCTCCTCCTCTCCCCTTCCCCCCAAAAAAAGGCAGGAGGGATGCCCACTCCCTCCTGCCACTGGATGCTCTCCCCGAACAGCCCCCCTTACTTTTGTGAGAAGTTGAGAGCAGGAGGGTTGCTTGGTCCTTCCTGTTCTGAGGCCTGCCAATCAAAAATGGCAGGCCTTCCCATCCCCGGTGCATCATGTAATGCACAGGGAGGGATCTAAGGCCATGACTGGCTCAGACACCTAAGGCCCTCCCAAGTGAAGGGGCCTTAGATGTCTGAGCTAATCAGGTCTTAGGCTCCTCCCCATCCAGTGTCAGCCACCTCTTGTCTCACCTCCCACTTCCATCCAGCATCTCCCTTTCACTTTCCCCTTTCATCTCTCATCTTTGTCTCTTTCCCACACCATCTGCCCTCTTTCTCTCCCCTCTTCCATCTAGTATCTGCACTCTGACTCCCCAATCACTTCTCTAAAGTATCTTCCCCCTCTCCCTTTCTATCAGTATCTCTTTCCATACAGCATCAGCCCCCTCTCTCTTTCCATCCAGTGTCTTCCTCTCTCTCACCTCCTACCCATTTCATCAGATCTCCCTTCTATCTCTTCCCCACCCAATACCCTGGCTGCTGCTGCTTCTTGTGCCACACACCAAGAACAGCATTTCCCTCCTACCTCCCTCCCATGACCACCCCAGCCACTGCTGCTGCTTCTCTAAATGAGCAGCAGCAGTGGCAAAACAGCCTACCTGCAGGGCCAAAATCATAGCCTCAGTCCACACAGCTGCTAGTCATGCCCCTCTGATGTCCTCTTCTGTTTCCGGGGCAGAGCCAGCAGCTGATCATACTAAGGCTACAAATGCAGCCAGCGAGAGAGTGAGACAGTATGTTTTGCCGCTGCTGCTGCTCGTGTAGAGAAGAAGCAGAATCGTCCAGGATGGTGGTGGGAGGGAGGTGGGGAAGTGCTGCTCCAGCTGCACATCAGCCCTAAATTGCTGCACAGGGTCTTCAAAAGAGGTGAGCAGCTAAGAGTATTTTTTTAAAATTTAAATTATTTTATCAAGCATAAATCTTGTATAAAAAAGATTGATATAGTCCAATACATTTCAAAAAAGAAGAAAAAAATTATATAAAGAAATATTATTGACTAATCATTTTCAAGTTTACAATTTATGGATCCAAGATTACATGGAGCAGAATTACTACTAGATTAAACTAGAAAACCATAAAAGAAATTAACTCATCTGAAGCTTGGTTTCCAGAGACAATCAAAAAAAATTATTTTTGAGCTTAAACTTCCTACTCTCTCAAGGTATTGCAAGGATGGAAAGGCAGTTAGATGAGAAGGTTCAAAAAAATACATATTTTGAGGATTTATATCTTATTAAGCATTTGCATGGATATCTCAAAATAAAAGTCCCCCCTACAAGAGTAACTCCTGGTTTCAATAGCAAAAACTGATGCCTTCACTTTTGTGTATCCCAAGAAACATCAGGGAATACATCTGGATCTTACAACCTATAAATTATTTATGTATATTTTTGAAGAACATTTTCAAAATCCACATTTTGTCTGGCAAAAATACCACCGAAATCATGCAAAAACAGAGCCCACTTATCCAAGTCTCTTTGAATACCTACCGACAAACAGACATGATGAGGACAAAGGACCTCCCGCTCCCAACCACCAAATGAAGGCCTCCCTATAGGACCCACCTGACATGCAAAATTCAAACTACCAATCTAAGACTGAACAATGACATTTTCTTGGTTGAATATATGTGAGAAAGACAAGGTCCAAGATTCCCATCACTGTGTCTTGTGGCAATCTAGCTACCGTGTGCACTGTCTCAATCTCAATACCTAGAAAGGTCAAAGCCATTCCAGACCTTCCAACTTCTCCTTTGAGAGCAGAACACCAAATTCATTGGCAATGTCCAAAAAACATCAGTTTCACACAATCGTCCATTGCTGCACTCACGCAGAATGTGCGCATTGAGAGAAGTGCCTGGAGGATGGGACAGGTTGTGAATAAGGTAAAATTTCTCAGGTTCCTTTCTAGGGATGATAGCCAAGGGGAAAAGCATCATGACAGGAAAAGGTTGAACTGCAAAAGGGCCCACTATTTGCCCCTGAGAGATCTCCTCAGTCAGTTTACCAAAAACCACCTCAGACAATTTACTAATAGATGACGCATTGCAAACCAGGTTGCTGACAATAGTAACTTCTGTTGGAAATAAGAATACCAAAAAGAAATCCCAAAAGCAAACGACTCATTGCTGCCTTATTGCAGTATAACAAAAACCAGGGACAAATAGCCTGTACATCAACCAGAGTGGGAGTTCCAGAAAAGGAACAATTACTTGGTAGGCTAGAAAGCTAAAGGAGCTCCTTTTTTAATACATTTGAATACTGGTTGAGATGCTCCACAACTGGAACAGACGTGCTTAAATTTGTAGTCTGGGAATGGGCAAGAGGACTTATATCACCAACAGATGTCAGAGGAGATCACACTTCCAGAGGCACCTGGCGAGCCAGCAGTAGCAAGAAAGGAGCAAGAAGCACCAGAGGCTGATGCACCTGAGGTGTTAGGACACCAGAGGTTGATGCACCCGAGGTGTTAGGACCTTTGGCTTTTTGTATATGTGGACACCATAAATTAATGTCCCAAGATCCGAAGGACATATGGAAATTCTCTTCCATTTTAACCCTGAATTCCTTGTCATAGTTCAGCCAGCACCATTCCATAATGCTGGTAAGCATCCAGGAGAGTGTCAGCATATTGAAGGAGCAGACCATACTGTGCTGGATTTTCATGACCCAACACACTCGCCAAACAGAGGAAGAAGAAGAACCCAATTCAAAATCTTTATCCGACTTTGACTTCTTTTTGGCCCTTGACTTAACCTTACCCTACATAAATAAAAAAAATATTAATGCAGGTACGCTTCTTAATTTTTTTTGCACATTGACTTGGAAACTGCCTCCCACAATTTTGTTAAGGCCGCTAAAGCTGGGGAATCTCTATCTGCAGCTCCGGTTGCCTCTGAGGACCCCATAGACACAATAGAGGATGAAGAAGAGGAAGAGAAGCCAGAACTGGAAGAGGAGGATGACTCCCTATGCCTACTCCTTTTTCCTATTTAGCCAAAGCCCTACCTTTTTTGGCTCCTGACAATACCATGGGCTCAAGAAAGGTGGCTGGGGTTATTCCCAGGTGATTGGGTAGATTGAGATTGCATTGGTCAGATTGGGAACATAGATCTTGGAAAATTCCACCATGATGGTGGAAGACATCTGGGCTGAGGACCATAACTATGAGCCCAAAAATAAGGGGATAATCCCAGTAATCAAAAGCTTCCTCTTCCACCTCCCAACTATTATCAAACTACTTAGGACAGGATAGCCCAGCATTTCAGGGGAGAAATACAAGGCCTTCCAGCACCACAGTATCTGCTTGCTGCATTAGATCCACCTACCACCCCCAACTCTATAGAAATTGCACTCCCTGCCAAAGGAAATTTCCCTGTAGAACCAGCACCAAACTGGCCTACATCAAAGAGCTTTTTGGCTTTTTTGATTATAGAGCTGCATCAGCTGGAATGACTAGCAAAGCAATCTCCTTTGAGACATAAGCAAGCACAGGGAGGGCTAATTGGACTGGATCTGCAGAAACTGTATTTCTTACCCGGTATGAAGATTCTACCAAGGAGTCTCCAGCAAGCAGGGAAAGCTCTGCTGAGTCATCAGGACTTCCTTCTGCCATGGAAATGGTTGTGCTGCATACCCAGCTGGCAAAAATACAGCTGAAAGATTCTGCTGGTGTAGAACCGAACCCGTAACCTTATGAACCAAAGCCCTCTATTCTACCACTGCACTATGCAGGCTCCGATTACAAAAGCAGTCCAACACTAATTTAAAAAAAAGCTAATGAAGTATAAGGAAGAAAAAAAAAAACTGCACACCTTTGAAGAGCAGGAAGAAAATTTCCTGACGTCAGAGGGGTCCTGCATAAAAACCCTGCCTTGGCCCCCACTTCGAACACTCAAAAGGAAGGCTCCGTTGGAGCAGCTTTCCAGCCGCATTCAAACATTTTTTCTTACCCAAACCCGAGTCAGGCTGGCCCCACTCTACCAGAAATTGCCAGAACTCACTGACCAACTTGAAGCCTCCCCCACCATCACAAAGAGCAAGGCATACCCCAGCCTGCCTTATCCCAGGCTAAATCGGGTATACATCTCACCCCACATTAACGATGGGCTCTGGACAAGCCTGTCACCGTAATTAACTTATTGAAAAAAAAAAAAGCTATGTGGATGGTTATTTCTAGTTTCAAGCTGCTAAATTTTAGAATCTGTTACCCCCCCAAATTAGACAGATTACTTATTATAATTTGTTTAGAAAATCACTACAAAAAAATTTATTTTTAAAAATTATGTTTTATTCAAGTTTGATTAGTAGACTTGTGAGATAATGCTGTATTTGGGGGGTATGCCCAGCTCTCGGATATGTGAACTGCATTGAGCTCTTTAATAGGGTATATTGCAGGCTATAAAAAGCAAGTTACTGTAATGTAATTATGAAATCCACCAGCACATTATAGCATTACTAGATGCATGCAGTCAGGCAAATGCATCTAAGTTTCATGGAGCTGGTCTTTTACGGGTCTGCGTCCAGCTGCAAGATAAAAACTCTTGTAGAGGCTGTTTACCTCTTATAGCTTTGGTAATTAACGTACCAGAAATTCACTAGAAGGAAAAATAGTTAACATATTAATATATAAAATTGTTCAACTATTTCTTTCTCATGCTGCCTGACAGATTTACATTTAGATTATGCCATTCATGAAAAAAGCGCAACTGACATTTTTAGTAAGAAAATACTTCATTAAACAGTGGGGATAGCAGTACATGTCTTTGGACATATGGCACCATTTTGCTAGGAACAATGGGGGTAAAATATTCAGCCTGTAGCAGTCAGTGTTTAAACACCTGCCACAATGGGTTTAAAAAAAAAAAAAAGTCCAGATATTCAACAGAATGGGGAGTGAATGGCACAGTGGTTAGAGAGCTACAGCCTCAGCACACTCAGGTAGTGGATTCAAATCTTGTGCCTCTCCTTGTGACCCTGGGCAAGTCACTTAATCCCCCATTGTCCCAGGTACATTAGATAGAGTGTAAGCCCACCAGGGTAGATAGGGGAAAATGCTTGAGTACCTGAATGTAAACCACTTAGGCTATAAGTGGTATATAAATACTAAAAATAAAATAAGAATTTGTTGTCAGCACTGGGGCTATCTGTATAGCCAATCCACATAAAATGAGAACAGCCTTTATTCTGACCTAAGTTATGTGGCTACATATCTGGATGGTGGGACTGAAAATCACTACTAAGTATTTTTATTTATTTTAAAAGGTATTTCTCACCTAAAACCTAGGCAAGTTACAACATAACACACATAAAACCAATCTCCATGACAAATGTTCCATACTCTAACATCTAACATAATTCAGACCCTTATGATTTAACAAGATGTTCAAATAATGAAAGCCTGCGTAAACAAGTGGGTTTTAAGTGATCTTCATAAATGATCTATATCGCTGCTTAAGCATAGAGTGCCTGGCAACCCATTTCATAATTTTGTGGCAGTCACTAAGAAAGATGACTGACTTATGGTTACATAATATATAGTATCTATCATCAACTGTATAAATGCTGGTTCCTCCTTGCACTGTCCGGACAGTGCTGCGACAGTCAGAAGAGATATGCAGTGGTACTATCCAGATAGTGCCACTGAATATTGGGTTTTCCCTTTTCAATACTAGCCTAAATTTTTAGAAGAAAATTGTTGCTTTATTGACTGACTTCATCCTAAGTCTTTGGAGATCAGACATGGCTATGCATCTGCCCTATGCTCTATTCTATAACAAGTGTACATAAATTTCATTGTACTCAACTCCAAAGGGGTGTGGCCATGGGAGGGGCATGGCCAGGCCAGGAGCAATCCCAGAATTTAAGCACGTTACAGAATACCTGCGTTTGCACACCTAACTGCCAATAGTTGGGCATAAGCATTTACACCAGCCTTTGGCGAGCATAAATACTCACGTCCAAAGTTAGGTGCAAATCCAAGATTCTGTATATTGTGACTTACGATGTGCATGCAAATCAGTGAGCACAGCCAATCTGCATGCAAAACATAATTGTTTAAGAAGCTAATTGGTGCTGATAATTGGCAGTACCTCATAATTTATGCTAACTGGAACTAATTAAAAGTTATGTGCAAAACTTGGTTGGCATATTCTATAATGTGTTACACGCTAATTCTAGTGTGCAATTCTGTAAAGGGGGTATGGTCAGGGGAAGAGCATGGGCAGATCATAGGTATTCCTAAAACTTATACACAATTAATAAAATACGCCTGATCCACACACACATTAGATGCAGGTTTTCCTTGGCCTAAATGGGTGAGCCTAAAAGTTATGCACTGATTTTTGGTGCCATATACAGACTATGAGGATTTGGTGCGATATAAGATTGCACATAACATATGGCCCAAAATGTATGCTAAGCTAGTATTCTGTAAAGGTTGTTCAGAATACTATCTTATACAGACCTTAGCATGGCTTCTACTTCATTGCAAATGGAGGTGTGCAGCTGAACAATGCTGACCTCATTGTGAGATCATCAAGGTGCACCTGCAAAGTAGAATGCCACAATAAAAAAATTTGTGATGGGATTTGAACCCATGACCTCTGATAGATGGGAACAGGGCTTTTACCCATTGAGCCACAGCAGCTTCCACTAATGTCTTTCTTCCTCACATCTGATATGATAGCTTAGGGATCCTCTAAGCTATGATCTTCTCAGGTATTTTTACCTTCACATGGCTAGGATCACTAAGCTCTCATGGTAGGAGCCCCCAAAATTGAAAGGAAGCGGCTGTGGCTCAATGGGTAAAAGCCCTGTGCTCATCTTCCAGAAGTCATGGGTTCAAATCCCAGCACATATTTTAATTGTGGCCTTCTACCTTGCAGGTGCACCTAGCTCAGTGTGTAGCACACTGGTTAAACCTATAGCCTTCTACCCTAATGTTGCTGGTTTGAATCCCAGTCACTCTCTTTGATGGAAGAGAAATAAATAAAAGCATTAAACAGATCCAACTCCCAGTATCACAATTATAATGAAAAAAACACCATAAAATCACCATTCTAATAACATCATAATAATAAAATATTATAATATTAAGGACATTGGACGTCTAACTCTCGCCTACAACCCGATTCTCTAAAAGATGTCTCAAAATTTGGACATCTAAACAGTGTTGAGCGTCGCCGAGCGTGATTCTAGAAATGATGCCTATCTTGGGTGTCCAAACTGCGCCTAACTTTAGACCAGCTTTGCAGAATCAGGGCCTAGAATTACAGTTTACATTAATTGAGGATATGATGTTCATTAAAGTTGACCAAACTACTGATTGTCAATGGAGTATATTGCCTCAAAAAGAAAAGTATTTGGTTCTTTCAAAATCTAAGAAAGTAGGATTCCGCTTTGATGGTTATTGGGAGGTTGTTCACGGTCTTTATGCCGATGTAGATAAGTGTGTTAAATATGCACTTGTATTTAATTCCTTTAGGTGATATAAGGATCAGAAGTTTCTTAATGTTCAGGTTGAATTGGACCAATAATTGATGAAAAGGTTTATGAGAGGTTCAGCTGAGCTTACATATAAGATGTGATATACTATGCATGATATTTTGAAACTAATGCACACAGAGATGGGCAGCCAGTAAAGACTGGTGAAATAATATCGATATTTTTTCAGTTTGAAAATTAGTCGTATTGCTGTGTTTTGAATTAGTTGTAGTTTGCGGATGAGGGTGCTGTTTATACCTGCATAAAGGGAATTGCAGTAGCCCAGTTGAGACAATACTAGCATTTGTGTCAATACTGCGAAGTGAGGGCTATGAAAGAAAGGTCTGAACAGTCTGAGCTGTTTCATGCTATAGAAGGTTTTTCTCCATAAGTTGGAGATTTGGGGTTCATAGGAAAGGGTAGATTCCAAAGTGACCCCAAATATTTTGGAGGTTTTGTCAATATTTAATTTGGTTCCTGAGGGCAACGTGATAGCTGTAGAGACTGTTTGCAGGGAACTGTGAAACCACAGTACTTTTGGTCTTTGCTGTGTTCAATTTGAGGTTTTTGAACGTGGCCCACATTTGTATCTTGTCTATGCTGTTGGCAATTCTTTGGGAGGTGTCACTGGAGTTACACTCAATTGGGATGAAAAGGAGTATGTCATCTGGATATGATAATAGACAGTCATTGTTTTTGAAGGTGATACTGCCTAGGGAATTCATGAGTAGGTTGTATAGTATAGGGGATGGGGGGGGGTCTCTGGGGAACACCGCAGAATTATTGCCAGCTTTGCGAGAAAACCTCATCTTTCCAGACAAGGAAAATCCTGTTCTGTTGGAAGTCTTTCAACCATGTGACCTAGGAGAACCATTATGTGCCTCGCTGAGATTGAAGTGAGGGAAGACACTTTTTGACAAACTTGAATGAGAGCATCCTGACATTGTTGCGGAAGGAATGCTTTTAGTTGAACAGTGTCCAGGACAGTTCCAATAAACTGTAGAGTTTGAGAGGGGTGTAGCTGAGACTTTGGAAAGTTGATTTTGAACCCGAGACTTTGTAGAAATGAAATAGTCTTTGGGTCGCTACAATAACCCCTTGCTGAGACAAAGCTTTGATGAGCCAGTCGTCCAGATATGGAAAAACTTGAAAACCCTGGTTCCACAGGGCTGTAGCTACCACTACCAGGCATTTGGTGAAAACCTGGGAGATGATGCCAGGCCAAAAGGTAGGACAACTCTGTATTGGAAATGAAGATTTCCCATTCAAAATCTTAGAAATCTGCGAGAGGCTGGATGAATTGGAATGTGAGTATAAGCCTCTTTGAGATCTAGGGAGAATAACCAATCTTCGTGATCCATCAGGGGATACAGGAATGGAAGAGAGAGCATGCAAAATTTTTCTCTGACAAGAAATTTGTTGAGAGCTCTGAGGTCCAGGATAGGTGGCAAATCTCCCATCTTCTTTGGAACAAGAAAGTACGGGAATAAAATCCTGTGTTTTGTTGTTCCAAGGGAACCTCCTCAATGGCGCGGAGGCGAAGGGCCTGAGCCTCCTGAAGAAGGAGGAGTTGCAACACATTGGAAAGATACTCTTTTAGAGGGAGATCTGGTGGAATTTGAAGAAATTGGAGCGAGTAATCCTGTCTGATGATGGTAAGAACCCAGAGGTCTGACGTAATCTGCTCCCACTGTTGGTAAAAATGATGGAGGGGACCTCAAGACTGATGCATGAAGATTGACATTATGCTCAGATTTAGATTGTCAAAAAGACTGTGCGGGCTTAGCTACAGCAGGAGTCTGGGGGTTTTTTTTATGCTGCTGCTGCGACTGTTTCCTGGGTGGAGGCCTGGAATAAGCCGGAGTAGATTTCTGTGGATAACGACATTGAGGTGGCCTTTAAGGCCTAGGACCAGAGGCTTCGGCTTAGGTTTAATCAAAGAGGCAAACGACCACTCATGCTCTGACAGACGCTTGGTGGCAGCCTCAATGGATTCATCAAACAGCCAGACGCCACATTGCCACAGAAAAAGCAGTGACTCGAGAAGAAATTTCAAATGCATCATAAGTCACATGGAGCATATACATACGGATCTGAGATAGAGTATGATGCAACTGTTGAAACTCAGGCAACCGATGCGCTGGTAAGTCTGAGAAGAAGTAGGGCATGGCTTTTATGCAGTACTTAGTTCAAAATCTGGTTTGCCATCATGGAATTTTAATACAGACGGCGTCCAAATTTATCCATGGTCCATCCCTCTCTTCCTGGAGAGATTGTGGCATAGACTTTGGTGGGATCAGTCTTTTTGAGAGATGATTCTACCACTACAGATTGGTGAGACATTTGTGGCTTCTCAAACCCTTTACAAGGAACAGTGTGGTAACGAGATTCCATTTTGGAGGGTATAGTTGGGATAGAATAGGGAGTTTCCAAATTTCTCATGAAAGTTTGTCGCAGAACAGGATTCATGGGAAGTCTCAAAGTGTCCTTTGGAGAATGAGGTAACTCCAACTCAGCCAAATACTCAGGAGTATACTTAGACTCAGATTGCAGATCAATTTGAAGAGACTTATTCATATCAAAAATGAATTTGGAAAATGATGTTGACCTTGATGAAGAACCCTCTTGAGGAGAAGCAGAGCGAGAGTGAGGTGCTGCAGAATATGAAGGAGAAGCTTCCCTGGAATACTGGGAAGGCAGGTCAGTATCCAATGTAAGAGTCACAGAAGAAGCTCCACTCTGTGAAATAGGCAGAGTTAGAGAGTGCTTATGTTTGACAGGACGTAATGGAGAGGTCTGAGGAGTTTGAGGGACTGAATGCCTCGACTCATACCTCGCAGAGACCAGCGAATGAGGATCCCTTGTAGCATGACTCGAAAAAGGAGTCTGGGGCCTCGAAGAACCTTGAGGTGGAGAAGAACGAGGTGTTAAAGGTTGTTTGTCTCGAGACCTATGCCTGCTCCTGGAGAAGTCTCTAATGGCCTCAAAGAACGAGGAAGAGAACAATCCGTATCCTGCCTCGAATACAGGTGCCTCAATGAAGAAGAGTACTTTGAATGAGACTTGGAACGAGGCTTCTGCACTACCTCAAGAGGTGGTTTAACAGCTGGAGACCTGGACCTGGAAGGACGAGGCAAGGAGTCACTGGAGGACGAAGGTCGAGGTGTGACAGGTTTAGTAGCTTGTGCCTCGATAGTATGCTCAGACTGGTTAGCAGGAAGCAGGGTCGAGGCAGGAGTATATTTAGCAAACATAGTGCTAAGTTGCTTGTGCAAGATGCTTCCAGCATGTCCTGGAAAACAGGCACCGTAACCAATGACTCTGGTATAGAAGGTGCAGCAGTGCGTTCCATAGAGGGCAACCTCGAAGATGAGTATTCCCTAGTTTTGGAGGTACACTTCGCAGGAGGTCTCGTAGAGGCCAGCCCGACTGCACTTGTGGCCTGGAATTCCTAAGACTCTGGTTGGAGGACTGGAGGCTTCTTAGCCAGCATACCTGCGGAAGAAAGGGCAGACTTGCCTGAGGACAAGGTTTTAGGAGCGGCATATGAAACCTTCACTAATGAAGGGGATTTGTTCGAGGTCGAGGGTTTAACCAATGAAGCCACTGACGAGGTCGAGGCCTATTCAGTAGACGGCTTCAAGGATCCAAAGAGCTGTTGAATCTGGGCTCGACACCTCCGCAGAGCTCATTTTTGTAGGTTAGCACAGCGTACGCATGAATCAGGACAGTGGTTGGGTCCTTAGCACTTAATATACCAACGGTGTGGGTCACTGAGTGAAAACGCACGGTTACACTGGCTACACCTATTAAATCCCGTAACGGGCCGGGACATGGAAGAAAACACAGCCGCCACGAAGTCGAAGACTGGCAGCTGGGGCTGGAGCCCAAGCCCCGCAGTACGCGGAGAAAGAAAAAAATATTTATTTTATTTTTTTAGACACATCACACAGCGACCTTTTGTAAGGTAAAATTAAATAAGAAAATATGAAACAAAAGAGCCGCGGTGCGAAAAGAAGGCATGAAAATCGGGGCAGAGCTTAGAAACAGGTGTTTCTTAGCTCCGCAGAAAAACGAGAGCTGAGGAAATGCGCGCCTACATTCGGCGGGAAGGCACTCACGCATGTGCGGTGCAGCACTTGCGAACTTTCTGAAGTTCTACAAGCAAGTCCGCTTCGGGGCTCCGTGGATGACGTCACCCACATGTTGAGAATATGCTGCTTGCTTGTCCTAGAATAAAAAAAATATACTGATGAAAAACACACCAAGCAGATCAAAATAAAGAGAAATGCAGCTTATTATGACATACAAACCAACATGGCTATGTTTTGCCTGGACAGCTACGTCACAGGCAAAAATATAGGGGTTTCTCTATGGGCATAACCCCTATGAGTAAGCATCATACTACAACAACACAGCAGTTTTTCCTTCTTATGCAGCAGCAGCTCCACCATATAAACAGCAGAGTAATGAACCATTACCATGTCAGGTTATATGTGATAATAAACTTAATTTCTCTTCATTTTGATCTAATTAGTATGTTTTCATCTTATCAAGTGGCAGGTCATTGTCTCTAGTTGATACTTTTTTAATCTACTACATGCTAAACTGATGTAATGATTGTTAACCTATCAATTAACACAGCTCAACAAGCTTTAATATGCATTTAAAAATCAGTTATTAAAACAGATGTGTGGCATGAACAGAAAAACATCCAAAAATAGGGAAAAATGGCCAAGCAAATTAAAACCAAACTCAAAATGTGTTTTCCCGTGCATATCCCTAAAGAGGAAGGTGATGTGGAGAGAAGAAAGGAGAACAACTCTTGGAGACAAAGAGACCCATTTACTAAAGATCAGTGAATGCTAAGTACCATGTGACCCATAGGTATAAAATAGGACATGCAGTGCTTAGTGCATGCTAATGTCTGTTAGCACATGTTAAGCTTTAGTATAATGTAAAGGTCCCAAAAGAAGGTGGTTATTATGCAATACAGTTATGGTTTATGCCAGAAATCACCTAGTGGCATCTATTTCTTTCATCTTACTCTCTGGAGACTTTTAGCAAGACAAAATAAGCATCGATTTGTGATACTTATAAATACACCAGAAAATGTTGATCAAAGTCTACACTACTATATTGTCCTTCTCTGCCCCAGCCAATTAATCTCCAGGTAAACACATCTAAGTGTGAATTTTGGCTTGTATGGTCAAATTTATAAACTGTAGTCTTGCTCTTGGGCAACGATTGGTTGCTACTGCCCTCAAGAGGAATTACTATGACCTCTAATCTATGAAATTCAGATGTGTGCAAGTATTATGCACAGAAATATACTGGGATCCTTATATTTATTGAATTATCCCAAACATCTTTTTTATCCATGTAACAAATGGAAAAATTATGTTCTTACCTGTTAATTTTCTTTCCCTTAGACGCAGCAGATGAATCCAGAGACCAATGGGATAGCTCACATCTACCAGCAGGCGGAGATAGAGAAACTGATTAACAGGTGGTCCTATTGGTGGCACTCCTCCTGTTTATCTAGTATAGCTCCTTGCCCAAGCATCCGTAACCATCAATAGGCATAGCATGTAAAAAACTTCTTTCCCATAACAAATCTCAAAATGCAATAATACAGAAAACAACCTGCCACAATAACAAACTGCGAAAGTTGCAAAAGAAAAAACCGAGAGACAATATCCAGAAAGGGTGGGGCTCTGGATTCATCTGCTGCGTCTAAGGGAAAGAAAATTAACAGGTAAGAACATAATTTTTCCTTCCCTAGCAACAGCAGTAGATGAATCCAGAGACCATTGGGATGTAGCAAAGCAATCTTCAATCTGGGTGGGAAGCAAACGCCGCCTCCGCAACAACCGAAGCACAAAACGCCCCTACCACATGCGCCCCCACATCCAAACAGAAATGCGGAGAGAAAGCACTCTCGGAAGACCAATTAGCCGTGAGACAAATCTCCTCCAAGGAAAAAACCTCTGGGCTGAGCCCAAGAAGTAGCCATCGCTCCGGCGGAATGGTCATAAAGTTCTTTCGCCAACCACTTCCCTGCCAGCAAGCAAGCATAAAGAAAGTCCTCCTGGACCCATTGAGCGATGGAGGCTTCGGACGCCGCCATACTTTTGAGGCGTCCCTTGAAGAATACAAAAAGGAGATATAAACAACTAAAAGTCGTTAGAAACCGAGCTCGCGGAGAACGCTACGTACGCATCAAAAAATTCAGTGAATAAAAGCCCTGCTCCCAATTTCTCCTCCCAGGAAGAAGGAAGGAAAAGCGAGCATGACATAAAAGAAAGGATGACACCCCCCTAGAAAAATAGTGGTACCATCCGAACTGATACCCCATATTTCGGAAATCAGAAATAGGAATCCCCGTTAAACAAGGCCTGCCACATAGAAAACTGCAGAGCTGAAGCCATGGCCACAAGAAACCCCATGTTCAACGGCACAGCCCTTTAGAGTCCCAAAAGACAAGGATGAAATGAAGCCTTCGGTAAACTGAGAAGAAGTACGTGAAGATTGTACTCCAAACCGGGCTTTCTAAGAGGCGCATGAATATACCGCACTCTGTTTAGGAACTGAACTACATGAAGCTGAGAAGTAAGCGAAGAGCAATATACCTAGCCCTTGTAACAAGCCAAGAATGGCACTAGAAGCTGAAGCGAATTGAAAGCTAAGCCCTCGGCAATACACTTGTGCCAAAAAGGAACTCTGGAGTGTTTCAAACGTTAAGAAGCACCCAAGAAAGGAAAAACCTCCAAAAGGAAGCAGAAGCCACAGGAGAAGACGTCTGTAGCACCTGGATAAGAGAAGAAACAACCTGCTTCGCATAACCCTTACACGTCAACCAAGATTTTTCAAAAAACTAGGTCGTAATACTAAAGTAGTACAAATATCCATGTTGATCGGACCCCAGGCGAGCAAAGCCGGAGATACCAGGAAACTTCTTAGTCCGGCTGTCGAAAGACTCATCAAATCTGCATAGTAAGGATGGCGCCGCCAATCCAGAGATTCTACAAATACTGTGCCCGGAAAGCGAGCTCGAGATGGCAAATCCAAGCCATCATCAGCCAGCGGAAAACACTGAAAAAGAGAAGGCAGAGGCGAGAAAGGAGCCATGCAGAGGCGAGAAAGGAGCCATGCAGCTACCCCCTCTAACTCCCACTTCCCGCCGAAGAAGCTAGGAAGCTTAGAATTGAGAATCGAGGCCATGAGGTCTAGGTCAAGGAGATCTCACGTCCATAAAAAGAGCGAGAATGCCTGAGCCACAAATCTCAATATCCAGGATGCAGAAGATTACACTATTACTAACATGCACACTTTCCAGAGCGTACACAGCGCTGTACACTGTAACATATAAGAAATGGGCCATGCTCAGATTCCGCGGAGAGAAAGTCTATTCAAACTCTTATCCTGATCCATAAAAGGATCTGCCAACAGAAGACGAAGATGAGAGTCCACCCATTGAAGCAGACCAACTTCTCCTGCCAACTGAGTACAACACCTACTGCCCAAGCTGTAGAGAAATACCCCCATCATAATACTGACCAAAAGGACCCTCAGGGGCAATCTGGAAGAATGATCTGAAGCTCCAGAAAGGTAGCCTAACCCTGCTCAATTGTAGAAGAATGAACAAGTACTGAGTCGCCTCTGAAGACCAGACTCCTGGAGCTGAGGATGGAAGCCACCGAGCTCCCCAACCCGACAGCCCGGGATGGTCGGTGGTCATGAGCTAGTCCAGCAAAGACCGAGGCATGCCTTGAAAAGAGAAATCGCGCTGAGCCACCAAATCATACAGAGCGATGCAAGAGGAGCATACCAAATAATTGGAGCCCTGAGATACCGGGAACCACCGGAACAAAAGCGACTGCTGTAGCGTAAGAAGGGGAAAGCAAGCAGAAGTTCCAAGTGGAGTCAGCAATATGGATCACAGAAACTGTACAGAATCCCTTGGTCATGGTAAGCGAAGAAGAATACCAATCTGAGACTGAGACCTCACGCCCAAGTCTCCAGAAAGAAACACACGTCTCTCCTATATGAATAAAAACATTACCCCGATATACCTATAAATAGTACAGGAGAAAAGAGCGCTGTGCAAATTCGAAGATGCATGTGCAAAGAACTGAGGAAAAGATACCACCCTTTTCGTGTCAGTCAAATGGCCCAACTGGAAGTCATCCGAATCAAGCAGGCAGTCAAGAAGAAATTAGATGAATCGCCTGGTAGCGCCAAAACGGTACCACCGCCCACATCACCTAAAACGTTCATGAAGCCTTGGGTAGGCTTTGGCATGTGCCAAAACCGAAAGCGCTGCTCCAAGGGAGGCAGGCAAACCAAGTGCCGATTCAGAGTCCATAGAGAAAAATGTAAATATACTACCATGTTGTCTGCAGAAATGTGTAACCCCGAGAAACTAATTCAGAAGAATGGGATCCAGCCTGCCCAATGCCCCCGTCTCGGGCACCATGCAGTAAGTGGAACAACGTCCCTTAGTTCCCGAAGAACTACAAGAACTGTCTTGAGGACCAGTAACACTGAAAAGGGAAACACAATACATAGAGACTCCAAGAACGAACTGGAAACCTGAGGAGGATGCAAAGATGCAAGCATCCTGAAAAATCTTCACAGCCCCCTGACCTGACATTATAGCGTCTTCTCCCTCATTTGAAAGCCTGAAGAGTCATTGAAAGAAGTCAAGACCCCCTCAGAATGAAGTGCAGAAGGTCAGGGAATGGCAGGATGAGATTGTAGGATCTGCAAGAAGATTCTCCTAGGAAAAATCAAGTTTCACAATGTAAAGAGGAATATACTGGAACCATGAAAACAGTACTAACCCCATGCAACATGAGCAAAATACGTATGTCCTTTAAAGTGAATACATACTACACATCAAGATGCTGCATCTACCGCCCCATGGAAAACAACAGCATCCTTACAGGTATCAGACAAAGCTCACATCGCTAATGAGAGCTTCAGGGATGAGGCTAACAGCCACATAGCTCGTGATCCTCCGCGGGTTTGATAGAATAGGTAACTGGCTCCAGGTTAAAAGGAGCTGTACAGCCCTTCCTGTCTGGTCGGGGGGCCCGTCTAGCATGTGCCATGAGAAAATGGTGACAGGAGAAACCAGCGTGATAAGCATGGAAATCTGAAGTCCAGGCCCCCTCAGAAATAGAGAAAGAGAGTCCTGGCCGCAGGAAGATGCGCAGTGTCCTTATGCCCATAGAGACAGCCCAAACTTGGAAACTGTTTGTACCTGTGCCACTACTAGACACATGCAGCTCAGCACAGAGGCCCAAATAAGGACAGTTACCAACAGACAAAGGCTCAATCTGCAGGGACCCCAAGAGAGACAAGAGAGACCTGTGTGAAATACAGGGCACTATCTTAGTGCTGATCTCACCGTGCCGTGAGTTGCCGTATGTCGCCCCAGTCCAGAGACAAACCGAGACTGGGTGACCTAGCACAGGGCAGAGTCTCTCTGGTAAACCCCTTGAGTGCTAACCCCAGAGTCCGATTAAACAAGCAGCTTCCTTCAAGGGAGTACAGCAGGAACAGACATAGACATATAAAGCTGCCCAAGCTTGTCCCAAAGCTAGTGACACACATACAACTTGTCTGAACCGGAAAGGAGAGAAGCCCCGGCATACCCTGACCAAAGTCAGCTGGAAACAAACTACCGGAACGCTGCAGCTCTCCCGCCATCGCCGGAGACCCAAGCGCACGCCAGATTCTCACTGACACGTGGCCGCTGCATCAACGCTCCTAGAAACATAGTTGGATTCAAGCCCCGCAAAATTTACCCTGCCGCGGCTTGCATAGAAATAAAATCAGACTCAGGGAATAACCAGAAGAACGGCCCACAGCGCCGGAAAAAACATGTCCCATCTCATGCTGCTATAAATTGGCACCTGCACAATCAGCTGCACATGGCCGTAACAAACACCGATGAAAGAGAGCCTCAGAATAAACAGGACTACTGCTGCACTGAAACCCAACAATGAGAACAAGTGCGAGCAAGAAATCGCACCACTACTGCCGCGCTGTAACCAACAAGGAAACCAAGCGCGTGCATGCAAAGGGCGGGAAGTCCCGGCTCCCTCCACGGATTTCTAGTCATAAAACTTAGCCTCAATAAAATATCCATGCCTTAAATGTACGATGACCGAACCCACAGTACTAAGACTCCCAAACAGAACCTGAAGTTCAAACAACTGTAAAAGCCAGACATACTCACAAGCTAGTTGTTAGGGCTAGTTGAAGCCAGTTTGCAGCAAAAGCATGGCAGAAAGTAACAACTGTGGTCTCTTTTTTTTTTTTTTTTTTACACAGAGAAGGGAAAGAAGAAAAAAATTGAGACCCAGTCAGACCCTCTAGCAATGGAGGGAGGGTGAGGCAGGGACAAGGGGGGGCCCAAGTGTAACCTCTAAAGCCGGCACCATTCAGCCGGACACCCCTGTCTCACTGAAAAGAAAAATCTCAACAGGAGAAATAGAATGGCAGTCTCACTGAAGAGAAACCTCAACAGGAGAAACAGAATGGCAGTCTCACTGAAGAGAAACCTCAACAGGAGAAACAGAATGGCAGTCTCGCTGAAGAGAAACCTCAACAGGAGAAAATAAAGTTCCAGCCACAGCCAGAATTCAGGAGCTAGTTGAATAGCAACTTTTTCCTGCTGGGAGACAGAGAATACTAGATAAACAGGAGGAGTGCCAGCCAATAGGACTACCTGTTAATCAGTTTCTCTATCTCCGCCTGCTGGTAGATGTGAGCTATCCCATTGGTCTCTGGATTCATCTGCTGCTGTTGCTAGGGAAACCTCGAGTCACATATTCCCAGATATTATGTCACTTCTACAAGCATGCAGAATTTAAGGCACTAGAGGCTTATCTGAATATTAGTGCTATCACTACTGACATGTTTTCCAGAATAAATTATTTTTTAGATCGTTTTAGTTTCCATGTACCATACAGTTTAAGAGCTCCTTTTACTAAACTACAGAACTCATTACTGCAGGCTGGTGAGGTAAGTGCTCTGATGCTCATTCAAATCCTATGAGTGTCAGAGCATTTACCTCGCCAGCCCACGGAAAGAAGCACTTCCACGGTTTAGTAAAACACAGCGTAAGTCTGAAACCCAAATCATATTTCAAAGTTTATTTATTTTATTTAAAGATTTATAAACACTTTATAATCAAAGCGATGTACAAAAATCACATATACATTACTGAAACACACCAAGATCCATAACACAAACCAAAAATTTACATTAACATTTCATAATTTACAGGTTGGAGTTCTTACTTCATCTACTACTTCTGCAACATCATTCCTTAAGAACAGGGCATAGCCAGAAAATATCAATATTTCATCTATACGTATTACATAAAGGCGTCAACAAACAACTGGGTTTTCAGTTGTTTCCTAAAATTCATACGATCTTTACATTGTCAAAGTAAGAATGTCAACAACTAAAACTAAAAAAACTTTATTAAAGAGACACATTTTCCTCAGTGTGCATTGAAAATTTTAATTCAAACAGCCTCCATTGGAATCCTTTTTTTTTTTTTTTTTAGAAATCACTTAAGGTGTGAACTGTAGAGTGACATTTTCTACAAAATATCTACTGAAACTGTAATCAGTTTTTAACTGGGCTAACAGATGTCATTTTTCCTATCACTGGTCTCTGATAGTTTTGATTTGGTACAATTAATATTTTGGAGACATCTTGTGTATCTAACTTGTGACTTTCCGTGCTTGTAAAGGCTATGTTGCATGATGAGCCCAGTTCTCTCCAAAAACTGGTTATTAATATATTAATGGACTAAAAGTGTGATTCACTATAGTACAGCAGTAAATCACAGGTAGACAGACAGCTATGCCTCTCCTCTACAATTTCCAAGGTATTTTTATTGTAACAATAAGGACATTTACTCCAAATCCTATTCCTTAAAAGGAAAAAAAAAAACCCAAAAATGTTCACACAGAACTAATCTGTTCTTATTTTGCAGAAAATGTGTGGGTGCCTCAGCAAGTATATATGGATTTAAAACACACCTTTTGGATTCCTCTCACACAACTTTAAACATTCCAATATCTTGCTATGGATAGGACACCAACAAAACACTACACAAAGATAATAACTAAATCAATATTTACAACTATTGCAAATGTAGGCCATGTTTGCAGTACAATGCTTACAAATCAAAGGCACCAACATTTTGCTCAATACACCATTAGCATGGAGATGGGCCTGGAGGTTAGTTTGTTTGGCTCCTTTAACAGTTATGTGCTACACAAGTGGTCTTCATTGCAAGGCCCATGAGCCAATTGCAGCCCTCCAAAATATTATGTTAATCAGGTTTGTTAAGTTAATCTGGTTTTCTATTCTGCTTTTATCTATTCAGTTCAAGGTTGGATTACATTAAAAGAGATTGGGTCAGTTACCCAGGAAGTTACAATAGACAGTTTCACATGGACATTCAATACGGTTGCTAGTACAGGTAGGTCAGTACAATTATTAATACAATTAGGTTGTTGTTACAAATAGCATAGTTACAAGTACAAGTAGGTCACATTAGCTCTGAGTTGCATTAGACAGTTTAGAAATGGGCTTTTACAATTGCCTTTCTGGGGCGGCTCACAGAGCCTTTGCAGAATATCATCTGTCCCTTTCACTGTTGGGATATGGCCCTTTTTGTTTCTAGCACTGCACACTTGGAGCTGCGGGCACCATGAGTGAAGCAAACACGCTGCCTTCTGCAGCCTCAGAAGCCTCCCCTTTGCTACAGCTTCCTGTCCCCGCAGTAGGAAGCTATAGCAAAGGGAAAGTTTCTGGGGTCACTGAAGGCAGCGTGTTTACTTCACTCATGCTGCCTGCAAGCCCAAAGAGTGCAGCACTGGAAGCAAAAAGAGTAAACAAGCATTGGATTCTGCCAGGAGGGGACAGGCGAGAGAGAGGGTAGTACAGATACGATGGACTGTGGAGATGGGGAGGAAAGGGTAAGAAGATGTCAGACTACTGAAGGAAGAAAGAAGGCAAGGGGAAAACAGTGATGCAGAGCAGGGATGGAAGGGAAGGAGGGAGAGAAACCACAGGAAGAGGTGAAAAGAAGGCAGGAGATGTTGGGGGAGAGAAAGGAGAAAAAGATGCCAGGGAATGAGGGGAGATGCCAGACCACAATAGGGGGGGAGGAGGGAAGGGAAGGAGGGGAGAGATACTTGACTATGGGAAAAGGGGAAGGGCAGGAGAGAGAGGGAGGAGATGGTGCACATGGATGAAGGGGAAGGGCAGAGAGAGGGAAGAGATGCTGCACATGAATGGAAAGGAAGGGAAGACATGGAAAAATAGCCATACTGAGAAGGAAACAGAAAAATGGAAGAAAGTTGAATGTTAGAAATTAGTGCCAAGATGGATGCAGGGCAGAAAGTGAAGGAAGAGAAAAAATAGCAAATGGATAAAAAGGCCCTGGAAACAGAGTTAACAGCAGACAGAAGGAAGTGTAGCCAGAGACTGGGAAAAGATTAGAAAAAAAATGGTAATGGTAAAATGATGGTAATGATGGATGGGGGGAGGGAATTTTTATCTTTTGTATAGATACTGATTGATTATAAGTGCTTGGTTGATTATCATTATTTGTATATAAATTGTATTGCACTTTTTGTTGGCATTAAAAACAAAATAAATTTTTTTTTTTTTAAAGTCACCAGTCAACAAAGGTAGGAAAACTGATTTTATTTTCAATTCAGTGATTGAAATATGCCAGTTTTGAGAATTTATTTGCAGTCTATATTTTGCACTGTTCAGTCTGGCATCGTGGGTTTCATTTGTATATATTAGTACTTTTAGTTTGTGGTCCTATATGCAAATAAGGTTCATCTGTGTTCTGTATTGTGTGACCAAGGCCAGGTGTTTTGGTAGAAATGAATGTTGAGAAGCGTTATTGGCATCATGACCCCAAGTAGAAAGATTATTTGTCGATTCTCCTTCAGCTCTTTTAAACCCAAAACGATGACCATTCTCCTACCTACACCAAAGGATAAGCCAAAAAGAACAGATAAGTCTTGCGGTAATTTTCCTGTCAACATGTGTTACTCACGTGCTACTGAATTTTTAAATTTTTTTTGGAGGAGACGTAGAAGTGTTATCCAGCTAATGCATTTGCATTAAAGCATGTAACTAGATAATGTCGACAATGTGGGAGCACAGCATCTCCTACATAAGAACATAAGCAGTTCCTCCGCCGGGTCAGACCATAGATCCATCCTGCCCGGCAGTCCGCTCCCGCGGCGGCCCAAACAGGTCACGACCTGTCTAAATCACCAGAAGGGGCTCCCTTGCCACCTTGGTTTCTCATTGAAGTCCTATCTTCTCATCGAAGTCTTGCACATGCACGACCTGGTTGGGTTTCTATACTTATTACCTGGTTAGCTTTCTATACTTGTGTTACATCCCAGCTCCTCCCTCAGTATCCCACGATCCCTTTATCCCTCAGGAATCCGTCCAATCCCTGTTTGAATCCCTGTACCGTACTGTGCCTGATCACTTCCTCCGGTAGCGCATTCCAAGTGTCCACGACCCTTTGGGTGAAAAAAATGGTCTCACCATGGATCTATACAATGGCATAATGACTTCAGGCTTACGGTTGATGAAACTCCTGCGTATGCAACCTATGATTTGCCTTGCTTTGGAGGAAGCTTGCTCCACTTGATTGGCAGCCTTCATGTTCTCACTGACGATCACCCCTAAGTCACGTTCTGCTTCAGTTCTTGTTAGGATCTCGCCATTTAGGGTGTAAGTCCTGCATGGATTTTGGCTGCCTAGGTGCATGACTTTGCATTTTTTGGCATTGAAGCCGAGTTGCTTATTCAGATTGGCACTCTATAATGGGAATTTTATATGTGTCTACTAATGTTTTATGCTTAATGTCTATTGAATGTTAGTCCTGTGTTACATACGTCAAGCTGATGTCAAGAGTTTATTCAGATTGGCAATGTCTATTGAATGTTAGTCCTGTGTTACATATGTCAAACTAATGTCTTGAGCAAGGTATGGATTATTTTTGTTTGCATTGAAAATAACAAACTATAATTTTATTCTTAGTATAAGGGAATGTTAATAATAATGATTTACACAATCATTTTACACCTTTATTATAGCATAGTACAACTGGTGAAATTGTAGAGTGGCAGGAGAGGAGTCATGCTAGTGCTGTCATGTGTATGAGTAGGTATATCTTAGGTAGGACAGATAGAATGCGGGGATTACGGGGCTTAGTTTATGGGAGGGTTAAAAGGTTGTTTGAAGAGTGCAGTGGGTGAAGTATATTTGAATGTGATTGAAAGGTGTGAGTATATGAAGTGTAAATGGATTGAATTGTTGGTAATATGGGATTGGAGTGATATGATGAAAAGAATGATATATGGTGTTTTCCGCTACCTATATAAAGATAGTAGATGGCAAAGTGATGTTATTTGCTTGAATGATCCATTTAGAGTATAGATATGGCTTTGTCAATTGATTTTAACACATTGCTTGATGATTAGATGGGGATATAAGGTCTCTTTACAAGGGGGAAAAAGTGTCAAAAATTATATTCAATCATCAAAATACACACAATATCACAATATTTTTAATGTCATATCAGACATAAACACTATAGCAATCAGGAGAAACTATAATCTGAGATCATAAGTTTCACTTATCTCATTAAATTGGTGGTATAGAGCCTTATAAATAGAAAGTTCAATGGATAGCATAAAGTACTATTCGTTAAATGTGAATGGATTAAATCATCCAATAAAAAGAAAAAAGATATTACAATACCCTTGCTAGAGCTAAGGCAAACATTATATTTTTACAAGAAACTCATCTGAATGGTGTGGAATCTGAAAAATTAATTGGAGGATGGGTGGAAAAGTGCTGCTATGTTCCTGCTCAAAAGAAAAAAGGTGGATTGGCCATACTATTTAGAAAAGGATTAGACCTTGAAATTGAAAACCAAACTAGTGATATTGACCATAGATATATTCAAATAGATATTAAAATTGTTGAGACCAGATTATCTTTAATTAATGTGTATGCACCTATGAATCCTGATAAAATATTTTTTCAGAAGTTACAAACACATATACCATATTTTTTGCTCCTGATCTCTCAATGCCGCCATAAGTAGAGGAAAGGCCAGGCGGGTGCAGTGATTGCCCAGAAGCCTTACCCCCGATGTTATCCCAGCAATTCGCTCCGTGCTGGCTCCCCGCTCGTCCCTCGACCTGCTGCTGAGCCAGGAGTCCAACACCCCCCACCCACTCCCGCTGCTTCGTCGACATATCCTCACAGCAGCAGAAGCGGGAGGTAATTAAATTCAGCGGGCAGGCAGGCGGGCTTGGAGGGGGCGGAAGAGGACAAAGGCTAGAAGGCAGTGAGAGAAACAGGAGGGAAGGAGGGAGGAAGGGACAATTATTGCACTTGAGGAAGGAAAGAAAGAAATCACCAGACATCCAAAGGTAAGAGAAATGATTTTATTTTCAATTTAGTGATCAAAATGTGTCAGTTTTGAGAATTTATATCTGCTGTCTTTATTTTGCACTATATTTGTCTATTTTTCTATAGTTGTTACTGAGGTGGCATTGCATATTTTAAAAAGTCATCTGCCTTGACATCTGTGCCCTGTCCCTGCCGCCACAGGGTACAGAGCCTGGCAAGGAGTGTGGGGTTGGGTGCAGAGCCTGGCAGGGAGAATTTGGTTCAGAATGTTTTTTTTCTTGTTTTCCTCCTCTAAATTTATGCTGTGTCTTATGATCAGGTGCGTCTTATGGAGCAAAAAATACGGTAATTAGTAATGTGACTTTTCCATTAGTTATAGTTGGGGGATTTCAATCAGGAAATAGACCCTGTTCTAGACAGACATCCCAGGACAAGATTTAGTGGGTCTTATAAAAATGAATGATGAAGGGTTAGTTGATATATGGAGAATTCTAAATCCACAAGAAAAGGAGTACTGTATATTTTTTGTTAAACTAAAACTTAGCTTTACATACCAAGTCATCAACGAGAGGAAGCTCGACTCAGTTAACAATAATTAAAAAAACAATGCTAAAATTGCAAGGAGATTAATTTTCAAAATGTTTTGTTCTCCAGTAAAAAAGTTCTTGACTATGTTCTAATATCTAAGGATCTGGTTTCTAATGTATTGGGTTCTCTCATTGGAGCCATTGATATATCGGATCATGCAGGAATCTTTTTGAAGTTTTTAGGAGACTTGAAACGTATTGAAAGACCTATATAGAGATTTAATAATACCTTATTGCAAGATTCTGATTTTCAACAGGGTATAGTTAAAGCTATAAATGAATATTTTGAATTTAATAACACATCTCAAGTATCAAAAATAACCCTTTGGGATGCCTTTAAGGCTACACTAAGAGGGAAAATCTTGAGATACGTTGCAATTTCAAACAAAAATAAAGAGTTGGGTCAATTGTAATCTAAAATTAAAGTCCTTGAGCAGTCTCATTAAGAAATGGGATTCAGAGGTATTGCAGCAATTAATGAAGATTAAATATCAATATCAGATGTTACTCAGTACTAGAGCAAGGAAAGATCTATTTATTAATCAAGCTAGTTATTATGAGAACTCTAATAAAGTAAACTTTTGGCTGCATTCCTAAGAGGGAAAAGAAAAAGGAATCGTAGTGTTTCAGTTAAAAATAGGGAAGGGGTGTTAATGAAAGAAAATTTGGCTATATCAAAACAGTTTATGGAATTTTATAAAGAGTTGTATACATCTGACTGTTTAAATGGGGGTGATGCTTGTGTGTCTTTTTTGACTAGATTACCGGGACCTAAACTCTCAGAGGATGATAAAAATGTATTAAATCTTCCGATCTCTAGAGAGGAGATTGTAAAGGCAATCTCCTCAGTGCAAGTTGGTAAAACACCTGGTTTTGATGGGTACACAGTGGAATTCTTTAACCACTTTCAAAGTCTTCTAGTTCCTCACCTGCTTGTCTTGTACAAATATATACTATATCAAGGCTCAGTTCAAGGCTCCATGCTGAAAGTCCTCATGATTGTAATCCCTAAACTGGATAGAGATCCACTTGAAGTAACTACAGACCGATCTCTTTAATCAATGTAGATACAAAAATATACACCAAAGTTCTGGCAAACAGATTGGCAAAAGTTTTTATCAAAATTAATAGAGCCAGAACAGATAGGTTTTATTGCAAAAGGTCATTGTGCAAACAACACCAGGCTATGCTTTCAAATGCTTCAAACTGCAGAATCCACTGAGTCACCAACCTTTATGGTGTCTCTGGATGCTGAAAAAGCATTTGATAGGGTTGAGTGGTCGTATATGATGAAGGTTTTGGAGTGGTTTGATATGAGAACTGGTTTTTGTAATATGATTAAAACTCTCTATATATCTCCAAATGCTATGTCAACAATTGTCTATCAGATAGTTTCTCTTTGCATAGAGGAACTAGACAAGGCTGTCCTCTATCGCCATTATTATTTGACCTTGCACTTGAACCATTGTTATTGGCAATCAAACAAGATCCTATGATTGAAGGTATTTAGTATGACTCAAAAATGTATAAATTGAATGCATATGCGGATGATATATTGTTATATGTTATGAATCCATCTACATCTATCTCAGAATTACTGGAGGTTATAAATGAGTTTGTTGTATTCTCAGGATACAAGATCATGAGGGGCATAGAGAGGGTGGATAGGGACAGATTCTTCAGGCTGAAGGGGACAACAGGTACGAGGGGGCATTCGGAGAAACTGAAGGGAGATAGGTTCAAAACGAAGGCAAGGAAGTTTTTTTTCACCCAAAGGGTCGTGGACACTTGGAATGCGCTACCGGAGGACGTGATTGGGCAGAGTACGGTACAAGGATTCAAACAGAGACTGGACGGATTCCTGAGGGATAAAGGGATCGTGGGATACTGAGAAAGCTAACCAGAAAATAAGTATAGAAACCCAACCAGGTCGTGCATGTGCAAGACCGGAGGGCTAGGACTTTGATGGGAAGATAGGACACAATAGGAAACCAAGGTGGCATGGGGGCCCCTTCTGGTGATTTGGACAGGTCGTGACCTGTTTGGGCCGCCGCGGGAGTGGACTGCTGGGCAGGATGGACCTATGGTCTGACCCGGCGGAGGCACTGCTTATGTTCTTATGTTCTTAAGATAAATTGGTTCAAATCAGAGCTTATGCCTGCTAATCTACTTAGTGTTAAAGATATCTTTACAGAATTTCCATTCAAATGGAAACCTGATGGATTCAAATATCTGGGAATACAAATCTGTTTTTCTTTGTATGAAACCATCAATGCAAATAAAAAGAAATTGCTACTTACTGTTAAATAGTTAATAAGAAAATTAACACCAAAATGTCTATCTGGTGGGGAAGAGTTGAAACAGTAAAATTGACCCTATAGCTCCTACTATTTGAATATGATTCTGATCTATTTTTAATCATCTACATATAAAGAATTGGACAAGGAGATCAGCAAATTTATTTGGCAGAATAAACAGCCGAGGATAGCATTTAAAACCTTGCATCTTACCAGAGATTATGGAGGCGTAAATTTACCACACTTTTACAAATACTACTGCGCTTTTTTATGTTGAAACAGGCCATGTATTGGCTAATGCCAGAGAAGTTCAGTATGCCAAGCTGGTACTTTCTTGAACAGGATATGTTTTATCTGTTTTGTCCATAGGATGAAATAGGAACTGAATTACCTGCGCATTTGAAGTTAAATTCTATTATAAATTCAACTCAGAAGGTTCTCATCGATTTGGATAGACAAATGAATATTCCATTTGGAAGCACACGCAGATGTCCATTATGGGGAAACAAAAATATTTCTGTTGATGGTAAACAACTCATGTGAAAAGAGTGGATACAGCTGGGCATCTACACAATTGAGGATGTTATTGTATCGGACAAGCACAAGTCCTTTTCAGATTAAAAGACAGTCATCAAATTAAATTCACACTTAGCTTCAAATGGTTATAACTTTGACATGCAATTGATTCCATCAAGACCTCATTGAAATCATCTGAGCCAAATATCCTGTCACAATGCAAAGGAATTATGGGCCTAGGACATGAAGCATCTAATTGGTATAAGGTCCTTGTCTCTAAGGAACAACAAAAGCAAAGATCAAATGGACTAAAAGATATATAGGCTCATGAGTTGAATGTGGAAATATCTGATGAACAATGGGATCATACACTACTCAAAAGTATCAGATGCTGTCAATCTGCCTCCATGAAACAATCATTGTATTTTATGATGCGAAAGGTTAATTAGACTCTGGTTAAGCTCAGCAAAATCAATGCTGATAACTCTCCTCTGTGCTGATTTTGCAAGAGTGAAACGTTGGAAAACATGCTTTTCCATTGTCCATTGGTACAGCCATTTTGGAAACAGATCTGGAGTCATGTTCAAATATTATTATCTACAAATATATCTTTAACATATGCAGGTGTTATTTATGATTCGGTTGACATAAGCAAAAATAATATTAGATTAATAGCCATTTTGACAACAGTAGCCATTCAGTCAATTTTTAAAATGTGGAAGGATTAAAATCTACTATCATTTGCTTTTTGGTGGAACTCGGTATGTATGATTGGGAAATATGAAGCTGTTATTATGGAGAAAAGGGGCAAAAAAGTGAAATTTGATAAAGTATGGTTGCCTGTTAAAAAGTATGTGGAAAACAATAGAGGCTAAATGTTATGGTTGTGTATGAGTGATATGAATGTGATAAATAGATGTATCATTGATACTGCACTCTTTGCAAGGGGGGGAGGGTTGTTTTTGTGTAAGATACATATATGTCCCTAGCTTATGTTCATGACTGTTGTATGGAAATATTTTGAAATGTATATTCTTCTGTCTGAATATTCTAAAATGTTTTTCAAAATAAAAATTATTTGAACTTAAAAAAAAAAAATGCACACCACATGTAGGTAGGAACCACTCTTCTAAAAGGTAGGTAAAGAGGGACCACTTTTCCTAAAGAATGCACACCTTGTATAAAGAGGGACCACTTCTTAAATACTTCTTAAATACCGTGAAAAAAGTGCACACTATGTGCAGAGAGTGTACTCTTTCCCAAAAGTTCACACATGTACATGCACTCTTAAGAAAAGAGGAGCTGTCTTGACCACATTCAATCTGGAATGGAAAACAAAAACTGGAAAATATGACATGAAAATTTTCAGCTGCCCATAACTCCCAGTTCAGTATCATAGATCCCAGTTGATTTTGGGCTTTCTTACTTTTTTGTAACTAGGGATCTACTGTGCTTATGCCATAATTTCTTAATTATTTTGTCTCTAGCATGTCTCTTGGGAGTATCCACTCTGATCTTACTCCTGAGTCTGTCACTTTGCAGTCTCATACCATGATCTCTAGCAGAGCATTCTTTCCTATGCAAAAAGCTTGGCTCCTTACATTTCACATATTTGAATAAATCCATCAGCGAAGCCTGGTTCCGATCCCACTGTGGCCTGGGGCAATTCACTTAACCTCCACTGTCTCAGCTACAAACCTAGGAACCTTTTGCTCAAGCTTAGCATACACTAAGGGCTAGATTCACTAATCAAACCGATCGGTTTGCAACCCCTTTACAACCTAATTTTACTCCGGCCCGATTCACTTACCTCTCTGCCGATTCGATTCCGATCCGCACATGCAAATGAGGAGAACGGCATGTAAAGTAGATAGGGATGCGATTCACACCAAATTTTTGAAACCGACTGGGCTGGCCAATCAACACAAAAAAACGACTGCTGGGGACCAGTCGCAAGTGTCCTTTCCGACTGTACTCGGGCCTGAAATCCCATCTCTGCAACCTATCTCTGCCGCTCTGCTCTTTCCAGCTGAATTTCCCACCCAAACGCCTCTTCCAGCCGAGCCCTGCTCCTGTCCTCCTCCTGCCGAGCCCTGCTCTTGCCGCCCCAACTCTCCTGCTCTCTGCCGCCCTTCCCCGCAGTGCGAGCCCATGTTTTTAAAGCGGGGCTGCACTGCGGGGAAGGGCAGCAGAGAGCAGGAGAATGTGCTTATGCTCTCATACAGGGACACAGTCTTGTGGGGTTTTTCCTCCCTTTAGCCCTCCCAATTTGGCCAGAGTTCAGACAGTTTTATGCCCCATCTCTGCTACTCTGCTCTCTGGCCCTTCCAGCCAAGCCCTGCTTCTGCCCTCCTCCTGCCAAGCCCTGCTCTTGCTGCCCCGACTCTCCTGCTCTCTGCCGCCCTTCCCCACAATGCGAGCCCATGGTTTTAAAGCGGGGAAGGGCGTCAGAGAGCAGTAGAGTCAAAAATAGCAGGGTTGTAAAAAAAAAAAAAAAAATGCCGGCAGTCACAGTGACTTGGTTAATGCCGGAGATTACCCTTCCAGAGCAGGAGAGTCGGGGCCAGTAAAACAAAACAAAAAAAAAAAACCCAGCAAAAATGAACACTGAATGCATGCGCAGACCATCAGGGAAAGCAATTGGTCTGCACATGCGTCAGGATCGCACACTAGTGATCCGTGCCATCGGAGGGGGCATTCCTCTGACCACCCTCATTTAAATTTTATTGTTTGGTGAACTGGTCGGGCCTGAATGGATCCGGCCACGGATCTAGCACGGAAACAAGGTTTGTGAATCTAGCCCTAAATGCTGTTTGCCCTATTTTATACCTAAAGGTCACGTGGCCCTTAAAGCACACTAATGTCTGTTGGTACGCACTATGTTTTAGTAAAAGGACCCTTTAGATTGTGAGCCCTCCAGGGACAAGGAACTACCTACTGTATCTGAATGTAGCTCACTTTTGAGCTATAACTGGAAAAGGCGTGAGTCAGATGTTAATATATAAATACCTTCCCTGTTTCTTGTGTTCAAAGATACACGTGTTTTAGCCCTGAAAACTTGTATGACTTTTGATATAGGCCTTGCAGCATCTTGGTAGCAGCATCCCTTGACTACCTCTAATCATTCTACACCCTTTTGTAGATTCTCCAGAACTGGATACAATACAAAGCGACAGCTAATTACAGAAAAACATGTTTATAAATGTAATCATTAAGAAGTTATCCTGTTGCAACTCTAAGTAGTGTGAAAGCATATCACGCAAGAGAGGATTATCAAATCTATACTCATCTATCACACAACAGGGCCTAGACTTTTTTATTATTATTATTATTATTATTATTGCCCTTCCAATCAAGATTTTTTTTAACCACTCTAACCTGTTATTATAAAAAGATCCTCCCAAAGAGTGTAGCAGAAACCTCACTGGTACAAGAAGAAAAGAGAAACACTGAACCTTGTAGTAGCCAGAGGGGATGGAAGGAGTGAGCCAGTTTTGTCTAAAACAGACTGTCAGTTATTCTCATTTACATGCCTTGAGTATCCTGGTGCAGGATAAAGTTACCATAAGGCAGTGCATATACTGGGACTCACTTCAACAATATACCAATACAACCTAGACATGGATCAATAAGAAATGTCACAGAGATATAATCTCTTCATTCTTGTATAAAACTAGGAACACACTCAACTGTAGAATCAATTGTTTTTCGATAGTGTTGATGTGTTGGCGTGGAAGCTTAGATACCATGAACATTTTTTCTAGGGTGAAGGAATGAAGGAAACTAGCTAGCATCCAACAGCAAACAGCAATTATAATTTCAGATGAGTTAATATTATTTGGTTATTACTATAAATTCCTTAAAAGATGTTGCATATATCCCAGGTGTACAACTTTGACAGCCTAATCAATGCTGGAGGAAGCCTTATCTGCAATAACTGAATCTCAATTGAAGAGGAAGCCTTGCAAACTTTCTAGCTCAGCTGTTTAAATCCTGGATATTTATCAGTAGCTCTGAAAGAAAATAAATTATTCCCTTCTACTGACCCCCCCCCCCAAAAACAGACACAAGTAGTAGAAGATGGCCGTTTCTACTCCAAATAAAAGAGCTTTGTTGTATTCACATAAAAGCCAAACTGCTTTTCTTAATAGCCCTCGCAGAACTCAATCTATCCCAACTCCTGGAGGAGACATTAAAAATGCAGAAAAAAATTATTAAAACAGTGCAAGGTAAAAAAAAAAAATTGGAAAAAGACTCCAGAATATATATATATATACACACACATCAGGGATTCCAGTTTTGTAATCATGCAGCCTGGAAGTAATCCAGCCTTCTTTATGGAAGCAACCAAAAAAAAAAAAAAAAAAAAGTCACCCGGAATCAGATAAAGTCCAAAAATGCCCCATCCGCCTCTCCCAGAGTCCAAACCAGTATGATCACTTACTTGTCCGTCTCTTGTGACATACTTGATCCAATGAACTCTCCCCCCCCTTTCACTTCTCCCTCACTCTCTGGTGAAACTGGACTTTCAAGTCTGTGCAGGTAAAGGTGTGTGTGTATGAGAGAGACGGCAGAACTCGAGCTACAGGTAATTCTTCTTCCCTTTTTTTTTTTTTAAGGTCTTTTCCCAACCCAACCAGAAAGATAAGACACAGGTACGGCCCCTCGCCGCCGCTCCTCCCCCTCGCCACCAGGCAGGACGCACCGGCTGGGCCAGGAGCAGAGCGGCTCGCCCCGTCCGTGGTTCCCGCCGGGTGGGGGAGGGGAGCGAACGCTAACTTGAGCCACGTCGTTGTTGGCCTCGAGAGCTATAAAGGGAGGACGGCGCGGCAGCCTTCGCCACTTTTTAGGCGCGCTAAATGCGGAGGGCGCGGGCGTTCAGGTCGCTCGCCTGCCCCCCCCCCTCGCATTAGGGGCAGCGGTCGAGGCTTCGCTTTGGTGGTGCTCCGCTCACCTTCCCCCTTGGCGCACGAGACACTTGACCCGGGCTTTTTGTTCGCCAGTCACGCTACTCTCCAGGTGTGTTCCCTCCCCCCATTACAGTCACTGATGGATTTTTTTCTCTCTCTCTCTCTCCCTCCGTGACCCTTTAGCCCTGCTCCAGCAGTCGGAAGCGCTGCCAGGTGTAGCTGAGCGATTAGTCAGCCTGAGCTGAGGGATTCCAGCACAGAGAACTTACATACGGGTTATTGAGGGGGGGGGGTTTCCTCTCTTTTCTGTTCTTCCTTCTCTTAAGTACATTTTGTTTGCCAGGGTTATCTTTCAGATGGCGGTTGGTTCTCTCCCTTTCAAAATTAATTCTTGTTTGTTGAGGGGGGAGGGGAGGGTTGCCTCGTGTCATGGGCTTTTTTTTGTGAAGAAACTGTAAGGACCTGTCCTCCACGCTTGAGTCTCTTCCAGGTGCAGAGTTGTATTTTTCATAGCAGTGTTAGGGCAGGAACTCTTTATTCAGTCCTGTGGAACCCTAAGGTGTGAGGAAAGGGCAAAGAAGACAGTTCACATCTTTTCTTGTTTGAAAAACCGTACACTGGACACCACCTTTAGTTACTTTTGGGGTGGCAAAAGCAGTTTTTAACTCTAGTTAGCTTTTATGCCCCCGAAAAAGCTGTACAGGAGAAACGTGTTGGGTGCCGCTCCTGGGAGCGTTTTCAATACACTTATTTATCCTGATTTGGTCTACCTGTTTTGTGCTCCACTGTGGAAACATTAAAACAACTGTTCTTACCCCTTCTTTCCTACATAAGGTTACCAGATTTTTGGCTTCCAAATCTGGGATACCTGGGCTGGGGTTGGATGAGGTCAAGTGGGTGGGACAGGGTAGAGCCTTTACATCCATGGCAATTTTTTAACCTTTAAAATAATTTTCACTTTTTTCCCTCCACTCATCTAGTTCAGTCATTTCTACTTCTCTTTCTTCCCTCTTTTAATCTAGCTATCTTTACCTTTCTCTCTCCTCTTCCAATCCATCTGTCTCCATCTCTCTCTCTCTTCGATCCTTCCAGTAAGCCATTTGTATCTTTCTCTTTCTGTCTCCATCCTAGCCATCTCCACTTCCAAACCTAGTCCAGCACTTGCCCTCTCTCACCACTTCTGGACTCAGTCCAGCATGTTGCTGTAGAAGTACCACATCCTCTTTCCATCTAAGTATCCTTTTTGTTTATCCCTTGTATTTTTGAATTCTGTCATTATTTGTCTCAACTGCCTTGCTTGGGGAAAGGCATTCCAGGCATCCATCACTTTCTGTGGAAAAATACTTCCTTTATGTTACTTTTAAGTTAAGCCCCCCTGCCATTTTGATTCACACATTGTACATGGCTGACTCACAAGCCTTCCCTCTGATGTCAGAGAGAAGATTTCTGAGTTAGCTACTTACGTGCAGCGTGGAAATTGCTGCCTGCGCCATCCCTGCAAGGAGTGCCTCTGAAGACTGAAGGAGTTAGTGCAGCTCGAACAAGAACTGGGTCAGCTTTGGGGGTGGGGGACGAGCAGAGAGGGAGGGATCCCCGGCAGGGGGCGGACAGGAAGGCGAGATCCCCGGTGGCGGCTTCTACGGATGGGTGGGACTATCCTCTGTGGTGGCCAGGCCGCGTACCCCTAACAAGTGGCCCCTGTACCATGTATTGAGAAATACTTCTCATGAATGCTACAGATGTGCAGAGCTTTTAATAACAATGCAGAAAACATGCCCTCTGTATGGCAGCATACAGAGGCCCACAACAAATAACACTATAGACAATTTGTTGAGGGTGTGTGAAGATTGCAGTGCTTCCCTTGAGGACTGAGGTCTCCATGGCATTCCCAAGTCTGGAAGTCATGTCTGCAGATTTCCTTCAATCCCCATTCTCATGTAATTCTCTATTTTACATGTCTTTCAAAGTGTACCAGAGGAATTCTTAGAGCCAGACTTCATCCATCCTGTGTTTTCCCGGAGGTGGAGGAATATTAAGTTAAAACAAAAATAAACAAATATTCTACAGAATTTCTATTTTTCACCCCTGCCTCTGATGAGAATTACGCTTCCTTATGATGACATCTCTTATCCAAGCTTTGCTCTGTGCATGGTGAGAGGTACCCTTCCCATTTGCAGAAAGAAGCAAGACTATGGTCAGATGTCTTTGGGCACTTGAAGTTTATAGGAAGCTTGAAAGGTCATTGTTACAGTATTAATTCATGGACTTATGAAATTTTTGGTCTTGCAAATATGGTAAACTCTACTTAACCATATAGCCTGTCTCCAAGAAAATGGATGTTAAAAAAAGCTCTAGCTCACAGGTGATTTCAATCAAATCCAATGGCGGATGCAGAGAAGAATGAAGTCATGTGCAGAAATGCATTGCTGGGCCTTGTTTGCATATGGCAATAGGCACGGAAAAATGGGACTGAAAAGCAGGGCTGTGTGCAAAAAAGTTGCTCAATAATAGGGCCAGCCCTGAATCCAGATATCGCATGCCTGTGTCATGGCCATGAAAAAAATAAAGTGCAGAGAGTTCTTCCTGTCAAAGATCTATATCCCTTAGACCAGTGGTCTCAAACTCACGGCCCAGGGACCGCATGAGGCCCGCCAGGTACTATTTTGAGGCCCTCGGTATTATAAAGAATGATTCTTTATGGAAAACTTGTGCCTTAAGTGTCTGGCGGTCCTGTTCTGGAACGTTGCCCGTCTCACTGCTGTAGCCTCACGCAAGCTCTTTCCTGCGGGTGTACGCGATTGTCCTCTCCACTCCACCTCAATCACGTACAGACGCAGGAAAGCGCTTGTGTGAGGTTATAGCAGTGAGGCGGTCAATGTTCCAGAACGTAAGGTAACCATTGGAGGCAGTGCAGCTTGTGCATGTGTCCAGTGCTGGAGAAGGTGAAATTATCAGAAGCTATACTTTATAAATCTTTCCTTAATTGTTTCTGATAATTTCAGCTTTACACAGCTGAAAGCAGTGCAACATGCAGAAAGTGAAAAACTATCAAAGTATCAACTACAAGAGACAAGATTTTGGACCAACTATTTTGAGGCCCTTGGTATTATAAAGAATGATTCTTTATGGAAAGCTTGTGCCTTAAGTGTCCGGTGGTCGCATCTGCAACCGCCTTCAGCTCTCACCTCCTCCAGCACTGGACACATGCACAAGCTGCACTGCCTCCAATGGTTACCTTACGTTCTGGAACGTTGCCCGTCTCGCTGCTATAACCTCACACAAGCGCTTTCCTGCGTCTGTACGTGATTGAGGTGGAGTGGAGAGGTCAATCGCATACACACGCAGGAAAGAGCTTGCGTGAGGCTACGCAGTGAGACGGGTAACGTATTGAGGTCTAGAAATTTATTTTAATGTAATGTAATATGCTGGAGCAATGCTATCTGTTACATGGTGGAGTAGCCTAGTGGTTAGGACTGCAGCCTCAGCACCCTGAAGTTGCAGGTTCAAACCCAGCACTGCTCCTTGTGACCCTATAGGTACTTACCTCATGCAAAGTTGTCATTTCTTGAATAAGAGATTAACTTTTTTTTTTCTGTGGCCCTCCAAGTACCTACAAATCCAGAATGTACCCTCCAAGTACCTACAAATCCAGAATGTGGCCCTGCAAAGGGTTTGAGTTTGAGACCACTGCCTTAGACCATTTGGTGAAAAAAGTATGTCTTTACAAGAAATGTTTGCATCGAACAATGCATATCAGGCTGTTAGTTGGGATTCAGAACTGCGTATTTTGTTTGCTTTTTTGATTTCATATATGCATTTCTGAAAACTATTAAATCTCTTTTGTAAAATTGTTAGAAAAGTAAGGAAGATGATATTTCTCTTGTATTTCACTGTGATGTACAGTTTCTTGATGATGTAAACCACATCAATCTGGAAGGTATTGAGGTCTAGAAATGTATTTTAATGTAATGTAATATGTTGTAGCAATGCTACCTGTTACATGGTGGAGTAGCCTAGAGGTTAGGACTGCTGCCTCAGCACCCTGAAGTTGCAGGTTCAAATCCAGCACTGCTCCTTGTGACCCTGGACAAGTCACTTAACCGTCCATTGCCCCAGGTACGTTAGATTATGAGCCTGCCGGGACAGATAGGAAGAAATACTTGAGTAGCTGAATGTAAATTGCTTAGGTTATAAGCAGTGTATAAATGCAATCAATCAATAAATCTTCCAACCTCTAACCACAAGTACAGACTCAACTAGCAACTATTCTAACAGAAGGTGATGAGTGTGGAACTCATCTTACACATGCATCATATGACATATATTCAACACTTCCTCTAGAATTTCAACTTCTGCTATTGCTTCTAGTTATTTGGCTTGATTACGCACTTCCAGTCTATGTGAGGACACCCATGTGAGGAATAAATTAATTTTACAATCATGGCGACCTTACAGCGTTTTCCAGTGTTGATCTGCAACCTGCCATGCTTTCCAGAGGAGCCCATGCTGACAGCTCTTTGATCCAAGTCCAATATAAGGATTTCTTTTCAAGTTTTTCATATCGGGCTCCTGTTGAGAAGAAAAACATGTTCTACTGCATTTAAGGTTATGTGAAAAAGCTTGCTTGCAGCTCTTGTAGATCAAGTTAAGCAAGTTCTACCTTGTCCAGCCTGCCAATTCCCAGTCATGTGCAGGGTCTTTCTAAAAACTTTTGCTGCTGAACCTGTTGAAGAGTAAGCAGTATCTCATACAGTGTTAAAATCTAGTCTAATGATTAGAGCAACAGGCTGAGAACAAGGGAAGAGAGGGTTCAAACTGCTGATGCTCCTTGTGACCTTATGCGAGTCACTTAACCTTCCATTTATTCACCTACAAACTTAGGGGTCCTTTCACATTAAAAAAATGTCCTTAACACGCTCTTATGAGGGTCTTTCCTGCATGCCAAGGCTAGTTTTACTATGGATATAAATGGCCTATTTTATTTATTTATTTATTAATGGCCATCGGCAGCTGCTGATCACATGTCAATCACACGATGGCACTCTATAGCGAATTACACCTCTGGGAAAGATAGGTGCTGGAAACAGGCCAGGGTTTTCCAGGCCTACATTTCTGGCGCCTATCTTTGTTGTGAATTGCACCTATATAGGCACTTTAATAATAATCATAGCTTTATTTATATCCTGTCATACCTTTCAGTTCTAGACGGTGTACAATAAGAGGTGCTGATAACAGCGAGTTAACATGGGTTGGAATTGGGAAGGGGTAAGAGGGTGGTTATGTGGTTGGACAGCATAAGGGGTGGCATTAGCTGTGCCCACAGTTGTGTTAGGCGGCCTAAAGAGGCATGATTCTTGCTCTGATTTTTTTTTAGGTGCCGGTAGGTGCCTTGAAGCGCAGTTAAAAAAATATCATTTGAACAGTGGTTTTTACTGAGCTTGGGCACCTAAAAAATCTGTGCTGGTTAGAGAATCCAGGCCTTAGTTCTCAGTCACTTCCTGCTACCCATTTTGTAGGCAATAGCCCCCCCAAATTCTGTATATGGTGCCTTAAGTTGTGCATACAAATCGGTGAGATTGGATAATTTGTGTGCACAGCTTAATTGATTAATTGGCCTAATCAGCACCAATAATTGGCAATTGACACCTTGTAAGTGATGTACAACTCAGAAGGCACGATTCTATAAAAAGTATGCACTAGTTGCAGCGCATTAATTTTTGAAAATGAGGCATGGCTAGGGGCAGATCGCGAGCATTTCTAAAAGTGTGCATTGTTCTAGAATACGCCTGATCTGTGCACAACTTAGACACAGGCATTTAGGCCTAGTTTTAGCTGGCCTAAATGGATGCACCTGAGTTATGTGACGCATATAGGCACTAAGCGTGATTCTATAAAAGGTATGTGCACCTTGTAGACTCATGCTAAGTGCAGTTCTAGTCGGTGCTGATTTTTGGGGTGCTACATATAAAATTGGGGGGGAGGTTAAGTGCTCACGCAATATCCATGCACTAGCCATGTGATACTGTATATGTGCTAACTCAGCACAGGAATGCTCACTCTCCATCCCTGACACTCCTCAAAAATAAAATGAAGAGAAACAGTCCTTTTGAAACGATGTTCCAATTTAAAAAAAAAATTCTGGACACTGTTTGAAAATATTCCCTGAAACGAGCCCCATGCGTGAGGAGGTTGCGACCCAGTTCCTGAGATATAGTAGGAAGATACGAGTATTCTGGAGAGAATTGTCACCGACAGCGAGACATGGGTGCATCATTGCGACCCAGAAAGCAAAAGTCAAAGCATGATGAGGTAAAGGAAGCAATGCTCACCTGGCTTTGGGAGCAGCCAAAAACTTCTCGGTAGAAATGCAGAAGTTATTTGAATGATACAACAAATGTGTTGTCTTGTGTGCGGATTATGTGGAAAAGTGATATGTTCAATTGCTCACAGTTACTTCTATTAAAGCCATTAAATGTACTTTGCCTTTATTTTTTGATTTACCTTTGTATATTCAATTGAATTTTGCATAATTTTGTATTTATATTTTGCAAGCATAAAAAAATGTAAAAATTGGGGGGGGGGGGGGGGAGTTTGGCCGATGAAAGAGACTGGAATCTGTGAATATACTTGTAAGTCACAGGTCCTTTTTTCCCCATATATATGTTTAAAAAAACAAGACAACATAAGAAAATATGTTATGAAAATCCAAGGAAAGTTAAAAGAATTATATTTTCAATGTAATTTCGCTACTCAGAACTTTTTGTATAGTGGAATGAAATTTAAAGTGATGCACATTGGGAAGACTAACTCAAATCACAGTTACCAGCTGCAAAGGTCCACTTGGGGGTTAACGCCTAAGAAAAAGATCTGGGTGTCATTGTAGACACCCAATGTGCAGTCGTAACCAAAAAGCAAACAAGATGCTAGGAATTTTTAAGAAAGGGATGGTTAAGATTAAGAATATTATAATGCCTCTGTATCACTCCATGGTGTGACCTTACCTGGAATATTGCATTCATTTCTGGTCTCCTTATCTCAAGAAAGATTTAGTGGCACTAGAAAAGGTTCAAAGAAAAGTAACCAAAATGATAAAGGGGATGGAACTCCTCTCATATGAGGAAAGACTACAAAGTTTAGGACTGTTGGAAAAGAGGCAGCTGAAGGGAGATATGACTGACTACAAAATCCTGAGTGGAGTAGAATGAGTACAAGTGGATTGGTTTTTCACTCTGACAAAAATTACAAAGACTAGGGGATACTCAATGAAGTTTCAGGAAAATACTTTTAAAACCAATAGGAGGAAATATTTTTTCACTCAGAGAACAGTTAAGCTCTGGAATGAAGCTGGTTTTAAAAAAGGTTTGGATAATTTCCTGGAGGAAAATTCCATAGTTGTTATTAAGAAAGACATGGGGGAAGCCACTGTTGTCTTGGATCAGTAGCATGGAATGTTGCTACTCTTTGGGTTTTGGCCAGGTACTAGTGACCTGGATTGATTCACCGTGAGGACAGGCTACTGGGCTTGATGGGCCATTGGTGTGACCCAGTTAGGCTATTTTTATGTTCTTACCATAAGTTACACTTTTTTGGGATTTGACTACTTCCACATGGATTGACATGCCCCAAATAAAAAGGTAGTGAGAGAAGGCCATTACAAATCCTGTGTCTTTTTTCATACATACCTGTAGGGCATCATTTCCTTATTCACATGTGGTTACATCTAGACGCTGCATAATTCTACATCAAAGCATTCCAAAGAGGGGAGGAAAAATAATTGAAAAAAGAGGTACTGTCTCTATGGGACTACACAAAGATCCATAAACTCAGACATGTATTGAGTCTTGATTTTCCTCCTATGATACTTTCTGTCATAAAGGTCCAGATTCACTAAAGATAGCGACTTCCCCCCAAAAATAACAAACGGTAGGAGGGATGCTGACTGCCACCGGACACCACCTCCCCGTTCCTGTTCTCCAGCCCCCTCCCTGTACCTGTAAAGGAGGAGGGGTGCTCAGTCGCTCCTGCTCCTGTGACTCCAGCGACGCGTCTGAGGTCTTAGGCCCCACCTCGGTGCATCATATGATGCATGGGGATGGGCTTAAGGCCATGATTGGCTCAGGCTCCTTCCTTGGGAGGGGCCTGAGGCACCTGAGCCAATCAAGGACTTCTTTAGGGAGAAGGCTAAGGAAGCCCCTAATTGGCCATTTGCACCAGGGCAGGGATAGGCCTCAGACCGCGGTGCTGGAGTCATAGGAGCAGGAGGAACTGCGCACCCCTCCTGCTCCCTTACAGGTATGGGGTGGGGAACAGGGAGGGGGCGTCCAGTGGCAGGAGGGAGTCGGCTTCTCTCCTGCCATTTGGGTTTTTTGGGGGGGAGGAAGTCGGGAGTGGACCAGATGGCAAGACGGTGTGGGAATCCCTCGTGCCATAATTTTCAAGTGGTGGCGGCAGGGGGGATCTTTTTTAAAAAAAATTTAAGTTCAAACAATTTTTATTGATGCAAACAACATCAAATAAAGTATAAGGGCACTTGTGCATAATACAATAACAATGCATAAAATAAAATAAGGAGCATATATATCCCCCCTCCACCTCCCCCTGAACTTCACCCGTACTCTCTGAGGCTCCTGCTTCATGCCCATCACTCCTAAGTGACAGGCCTTCCCCTCCCCAGTACATCATGTGATGCATGGGTAGGGGCCAAATGCCCTGATTGATTCTGTCACCTAAGGCCCCGCCCTTAGGTGTCTGAGTCAATCAAGCCTTAGGCACACCTCCCTCTGTATCCAGAGAACTGTTTCGGGGAAGTCGGTGGGGGGGGGGGCAGATCTGGATGTGGCAAGGCGTGAGGTTATTTATTCAGGCAGGAGGGAGTAGGCATCCCCTACATTGGATCAAAAAACCTCCAAACAATTCACCAAAAGAGACTCTTACCAAATTTGTCTAGGAGACCGTCCCTCACCAAGAACTCTCAGCCCTTCTCCAGCAAAATGCAATAGAGTTTGTTCCTCTGCAGGAGAGAGGCTGAGGGTTCTACTCAAGCGAATATCCTGATACTGAAAAAGACCTGCTACCTATTCTAGATATCCAAGGCCTGAATAAATACTTGCTGAAGGAGAAATCTTTATCTGCTGTCATTTATTTTGTTTCTGTGGTCTCTGTGGGACACATACACTCACATTTCTATTCTACCTGCAAACAGGAAGTATGAGGGTGGTTTGAAAAGTTAAGTAAAAAGACAAATATTTTTTAAAAACAATTATATTTCTCAACATAGTGTCCATCACGGCCTGTATACTTAGAGGCTCAAAACTTTAAAACGTCTAAAAACCTGCCTAAATCAGCACTTTGATGTCCTAATAGACAGGACGTCCAAGTGCCGACTGACTTTCTGGATGTGTAGTGGGACCTCTTATGCCTCTGAATGCCACGGTGCACCCAGAGCTGAAAGGGACGTATCTGGAGGATAGGGCAGTATTTGAGCAGGATGTGGGCTGACTTAAACTTAAACATCCAGCAGGGATAATTGAATGTTTTTTTACTAGACATCCTGGATGAAACTTAGATGTTGTGAGTTAGACAATGTGAAAACAGGTATAAGTGCTAAAAAGGTATCCTAAGTGACCAGATAACCACTGCAGAGACAAAGTAAAGACCCCCGCACACTCCCCCAGTGTTCACTGACCCCCCTCACACCTCACAAAGATCAGAATAAAAAAAAGTACATACCTGTCTCCAGAACATCAACACCTGGTATAGGAAAGCCTAGTAGAGCTGCACACAAGTGTCTTAAATAGCCTGGGGGATGAGATAGTGAACCACAGAGAGGAGTAGCAAGTCCCATAAGCCACTCTTAACTACTACATTTATGGTGGAACATGTGAGGCCACCAAAAAACCCCAAAACCATTACAGTACCTGCAGCCATAATGGCTATTGGGGTTATAGACAGGTGGGTTTGGGGGATGTTTGGGAGGGCTCACCATAACCTATAAGGGAGTTCTGGTGAGATGTTTATGTGGCACCCTTTTTGTGAAGTTCACAGAAGTGCCCTGTAAGGTTCCCCACTGCTCTGTTGCCATGTTTGGGAGGTCAGTCCATTACAAGATTTGCCCCTCCCACATCCAAATGGTCTTGTTCTGGACATTTAGGATTGGATGAAATTTTGGTGGAAAATGTGATATAAAGATAGACGTCCTAGCGGGCTGGATGACTCAATTGCCTGGACGTCTAGATGGATGATTTAAAAAAAAAATTCTAAATGTATGGTGATTTGCCTTTCAGAAATGGGCATTTTCCCACTGCCGACTTTGGATATCTAGCACCATACATCCAAATCAGACTTAGACGTATGTTTTAATTATGCCCCTCCACGTCTAGTGAGTGTCTAGTTTTTCCATCCCATCAGAAAAATAGGTATTGTCAAAATTTAAAAAAAATATTTGTTTTTAACTTACCAAACTTTTCAAACTGTTCTCATACCTCTGCTTCTGCATAGGATCTTGACATTTGCAATACAAAGTCTTGCCATTTGGATTGGCCCTTGTTCCTCATGTTTTCACGAAGTGCCTAGTGATAGTGGGAATTGCATGTATTTCCCTATTTAGAAGACTGCTTGATCAAGGCCTCATCATCTCCAAAAGCTCAAATTGCCATACATTCAACAGTTTGTATCCTCTAGCTTCTTGGGTTAGCTGTCAACTACCAAAAGTCACATCTACATCCTTCTCAAACTTTAGAGTTCATAGGAGCTCTCCTGGACACCATTCAGGGTTGAGTTTTTCTGCTGAAGCAGAGAGTTGTCAATCTCATTCACCTGTGTCAGACATAGAAACTTCTGCTGACGAAACTTCTGCGGATGCAACCTAACATTTGTCTTGCCTTAGATGGAGAAGGCTTCATCTAAGGCAAGACAAATGTTAGGTTGCATCTGCAGAAGTTTCGTCAGCCGGAAGCCTGAGGTCATCATGCTGTTGTACAGAACCATGGTGAGACCACATCTGGAATATTGTGTGCAATTCTGGAGGCCACATTATCGTAAAGATGTGCTAAGAGCAGAGTCGGTTCAGCGGATGGCCACCAGGATGGTCTCGGGACTCAAGGATCTCTCATACCAAGAGAGACTGAACAAATTGCGGCTCTACTCTCTCGAGGAACGTAGGGAGAGGGGAGACATGATTGAGACATTTAAATACATCACTGGACGTATCGAGGTGGAAGAAGATATTTTCCTTCTCCAAGGACCCTCAGCCACAAGAGGGAATCCGCTTAAACTCAGGGGCGGGAAATTTCATGGCGACACCAGAAAGTATTTCTTCACTGAAAGAGTGGTTGATCATTGGAACAAGCTTCCGATACAGGTGATCGAGGCCAACAACGAGCAAGATTTTAAGGGTAAATGGGATGCTCATGTGGGATCCCTGAGAGAGTGGAGTTAAGAATGGGTCATTTGGAGCGGAGTCTCTAGAGCAGACTTAGGGGGTAGGTCTGTGAAGTGGGCAGACTTGATGGGCTATGGCCCTTATCTGCCGTCATTTTCTATGTTTCTATGGAAGATAAAGGTCAAATGGCCTATCCAGTCTGCCCATCCCCCCTTAAGCGCACTTCCACCCACCAGATGCTACACCTTCTCGGTCACATGGCATTGATGGTTCACGTGACCCTTTTTGCATATCTTCATTTCAGGATTCCACAGTGGACTCTTATCACACCATTTATTGCAGGCCACAGGATCCCTGTCTGCTCTGATATACTGTATAT